>NC_056729.1:1888271506-1888366506 GCF_019279795.1 Protopterus annectens
CACTATTCAATAGAAACCGTAATGAGTGTGTGTGACATGGATGACCTAGGCCAGGGATCACTGCAGTGGCTGGCCTTGTCACAAGCATACAGATGTGACCTAAATTCTGGAAAGTGGCAGCACATTCTGGCAAAGATGACAGATGTGTTCTTGGTGAAAGCATGGTTCCCACCTATGAAATAATTGAGGTCACATGTATGTATATGTATTTGCCACACAGCTACCTGACATGTGCATTGCACATACTGTTGTCATACTGATATGTCATACAGTAGTAAAAGCAAAACCCACAACACATTGACCAACAGTGTCACACACATGGCGAACACGCACCCCAAGTGCAGGATTCAAACCCTTACTTACCTACTTTATGATAATACAGCAGTACACATTAACACGAGGTGCTATACACATTACTGGAAGTTTTCCTTTCCACAGGTATATTTGTAGGATGGTGATATCATCAGACTTGACAAAGATAGGCATACCACTTTTAAGGTGTTTTAGTACTCTCCAAAATGGCTGCTTCTCTCCAAGAAGATCCCACATAAACACGTACAGTTGTCAAGTGCAGGATTCAAACCCCTACCTAACAACTTTATGATACTAGAAGAGTATGTATTAACACGACACGATATACGCATTACTGGGAAGTCTTTTTTCCACAGGTATATTTGTAGGATGGTGACATCATCAGACTTGACAAAGATAAGTATACCACTTTTAAGGTGTTTTGCTACTCTCCAAAAAGGTTGCACCTCTCCAAGGAGATCACACACAAACAGACACACTCAGTTGTCAAGTGCAGAATTCAAACCCTACCTAGCTACTTTATGATACTAGAGAAGTATGCTTTAACACGATGCGCTATACACATTACTGGGAGTTGTTGTTTCCACAGATATATTTGTAACATAGTGACATCATCAGACTTGACAAAGATGAGTATACCACTTTTAAGGTGTTTTAGTAGTCTCCACAAATGTTGCTTTTCTCCAAGCAAATACTTGCCAAGTGCAGGATTCAAACCCCTACCTAACTACTTTATGATCCTACAGGAGTATGCATTTACATGACACTCTATACACATTACCGTAAGTTTTGCCTTTCCACAGGTTTATTTGTAGGATGGTGACATCATCAGACTAGACAAAGTGGGTTACATTAGGTACATAGAAGGAATTTCTAAAACCTTTGGCCATATGATCAACAAAGGAGAGTTTACTATCTACCTGGGTCCCCAGAGCCATAATGACTTTCTCTGCACATACTGGATTACCACCTATGTGGTAATTTGTGTGCACTTTGTTTTATCCAGTGGGGATGACTATGCATTCTTTGGCATTCTGCTTGAGGGCATTGTTTTGGCACCAGGTATCGGTCTCTGTAAGACCCTTCTGGAGGATGTCTGTGTCAGCTGTAGAGTCGATTATGGACCATAGTTACCAGTCATCTGCAAACCTGTTCAGCCATACTCCTCCCATGCTTGCCTGTACCTCTGGGCAGTATCTACTGAACAGGTGGGGTCCCAGGACCAAGACCTGTGGGATGCCACTTGTGACTGGTTTAGAGTCAGACATGGCACCCGCAACTCTGAACATGTTCATAGGTTCATAGGTTCATACTAGGCTATCTGCCCTAGGGCATTTGTAAGCCTAGCCAGAATGTGTTTGGCTTTTGCCACCCATTTTAAATTTGTTTTGCTATGCCCTTTTTCGAGGTTAGTATACTGTGCCTCTGTCTAACAGTGACACATAAGTGATACCCGGGGTAAACCTATGATCTCCCATCCACTCATCAAGATTCCTCTTGAAGAGAGTCAGTGAGGGACTCTGCCTAACCTGGACTGGGATTTTATTCCAGAGTGAAGGGAGCCTCTGGGTTATGAATCTGTCTCTCCAGCATGTCCTATTTATTTCAGTGCTGAGGTTCAAGACTCTCGAGCGTGTAGTTCGATGGGATTTGGATTTTCTGAGGTGCAGCATGTCCATTAATTCCGGGTTGGACATAGCTTTATATGTCAGGCACAGATCGCCTTTAAACAGGTGGTATGCCACTGAGTAGAGCTGGAGTTTCTTTAACCGGGCAGCATATGGCATGTGTTTGAGCCCTTTGATCCTCTTGGTCAGGTACTTTTGGGGTCTTTCCAGTTGCTGCAGGTGTCTGGTAAGGTACATCCCAAAAGGGGCATTGTACTCAATTATGGGCCTGATGAGGGATGAGTAAAGAGGCACAATGACTGCCCCTGATCTAGATGTGAATCCCTTCAGGATTAGGTGGGCTATATAAAATGTTTTTCTAACCACTTTGGCCACGTGGCTGTCAAATGAGAGATTATCAACTTGGGTCCCCGGGTCCCTAATTACTTCTTCTGTACTTAATGGATTACCACCTATGTGGTAATTTGTGGGCACTTTGTTTTTGCCAAAGGGGATGACTATATACTTTTTGGCATTTAGCTTGAGGCATGGCTCTGGCACCAGTTGTCTGTTTCTATGAGGCCCTTTTGGAGGATACTTGTGTCGGCTGGAGAGTCAATTATGGTGCCCAGTTTGCAGTCATCTGCGAACTTGGTCAGCCACAGTCCTTCTGTGTTGGCCTGTAGTCAAGTCAAGTCAAATTTTATTTATATAGCACCTTGCAGACATAGTAATGCCACCAAAGTGCTTCACAAAATACAAGAAATACAACATTATAACATAAACAATCATTCCACACTATTAAAAACTAATTCATAAAAATAAGTCTTTACATTTGATTTGAAAACTGTCACAGAAGAGGACTGCCGAATATAAAGCGAAAGCTCATTCCAAAGCTTTGGAGCTAAAACTGAAAAGGCTCTATCTCCTCGCATCTTTAATCGTGTCCTCGGAACTACAAGCAAGGACAGATCTTCTGAACAAAGTGCCTTAGTAGGAACATAAGAATGCAACATTTCTGACAACTATATTGGAATTAAACCATTAGGGGCCTTATAAACCAATAACAAAACTTTGAAGCGAATCCTATAGAAAACAGGTAACCAATGTAATGCTGCCAATATAGGCATAGCATGATCATATTTACGCTTGCCTTCCAAGAATCTCCCTGCAGCATTTTACACAAGCTGTAATTGAGATAAAACACCATGACTCACTCCAAATAAAATAGAATTACAATAATCAAGATGTGAAGTTATAAATGCATGCACCACAGTTTCAAGATCATGTCTAGTCAAAAATGGCTTTACCTTTGCCAAGCGTCTTAAATGATAAAAAGAAGACGCCATAACCCCATTTACATGATCCCTAAAACATAAATCCTTATCTATCTTCACTCCTAAATTAACAACAACATCCTTTAAATAGGGAGCCAATTCACCACAATCCACCATGGAGAAGTCAGTAAAACGGCTTGGACCAAAAAGCACTACTTCTGTCTTCCCTTCATTAAGACTCAAACAATTTTCCAGCATCCATGTTTTTACCTCACACAAACAATCTAGAACCTTCGATATTGATCGGCCACTAGCCTCATCCAAAGGCAAATAAAGTTGGCAATCATCAGCATACAAGTGAAAATCAATATCATATTTCCGCAATATATCCCCCAAAGGCAAGATATATATGCAGAACAATAAAGGCCCCAATATTGAACCCTGTGGAACTCCCCAAGGAAGATAAGAAGACTTCCTGTACCTCTGAGAAATATATACCGAACAAGAGAGGTCCCAGGACTGAGCCTTGTGGGACACCACTTGTAACTGGTTTGGAGTCTGACATGGCTCCAGCAATTCTAACCATGTAGGTTCTGTCCTTGAGCCAGTTTGCAATCCATCTAGTGACATAGGGGTTTATATTTAAGCTGGTGAGCTTATCTATAATGCCCGAGTGGGGTATTGTATGGAAGGCTTTTGCGAAATCCAGGTAGGCTGTGTGGACCACCTTCCCCTCGTCAATGGCCTTGGTGACTGTTTCATAGAAATCAACCAGGTTTAAGAGGCAGGATCTGCCCTTAACAAAGCCGAACTGGGTAGGATCCAGTGTCTGTAGGTCCCCAATATCTTTATTTATGAGGTCCATGATGATCCTTTCCATAGCTTTGCAGACCAAGCTAGTCAGGCTTATGGGGTGATAGTTTCCAGGATCTGTTGAGGCACCACCTTTATGGAGAGGGACCACTGTTGCTGTACGCCACTCTTTGTGCACATATCCTGTAGTAAGGCTCAGATTAAACAGCAGTTTTATGTTTGGGTTTAGCTCTTCTTGGAGTTCATGTAGGACGCAGCCCGGGACACCATCTGGTCCCATTGATGCTGTGTTTTTTGCTTTGGAGAGGGCGGCTCTTACCTGAGCATCTGAGATGTCAGGGCGGCAGCAATCTGCTGGGATAGATATTTGCCCTTTTGGGGGGGGGGGTTTGCGCTGAACCTGTCAGCTAGGATGTTGGCAATGTCTGTGGGTTTGGTGTATTTTTTGTCATTTTGGACTAATTCTGAGCATATCTGGGAATTACCACCCAGGTTCCTAACATAACTAAAGAAAGCCTTGTGATTATCCTTAGTGTCCTGTGCAATTTTTCTCTCGAAGCTGGCCTTAGACAATTTTATGAGTGCCCGTAGTTTTTTGCTAATACTGATCAGTGATGCCTTCCCTTTTTGGGATTTTGCTCTATCATTTAGTAGCTTCTTCCTTCCATTGTATAGTTTGTTTATGGCTGGGGTCCACCAGACAGGACGTCTGCCTTTGGAGGATTGGGTCTTGGTTTTATTTGGGATCGCATGATCCATGCATTCCTGAAGGTGTTCATAGAATGCGTTTATAAAGGATTCTGCGGTCTGGGCCGTATTATCCACAGGCCCGGGGGCTTTCAAGGATTCCACCTCAGTTTTGAGGAGTGTGAAATTTGCTTTAGAGAAGTTTTTCACTGTGGTTTTCTGGGCAGGGAGTGGGGTCGGGATGTGAATATCCAGTGAGATTAATTTATGGTCTGATCTTACCAGTGAGGGATACACTTCTGGTCTGGAGCATAGAGTCCCCATGTTGGTGATGATCAGGTCCAGTATGTTTTCCCCTCTTGTAGGAGTGGTAACAAGTTGTTTCATAGAATTTGAGTTTATAAATTCTGGGAACCTTTGGGCTAGGGTGTTGGAGCTAGAGTAATGCTCCCAGTCTATGTTTGGGTAGTTGAAGTCGCCCAATATGATGGTGTTTGGAGAGACCTTCATATTTTCCAGTGTTCTCAAGAAGGCCGAGTGGGGTTCCTGGGTTTGGGAGGGTGGTCTGTAGCAGGCTATAAACTGGAAGGCAGTTTTACCCGCTGTTAGTTGCACATGGATAGTCTCTGATGCTTCGTGCTTTGCCACCAACCTAGAGGTGTGGGTATCTTTGATGAATATCGATACTCTCCCTCCTTTTGTGGTTCAGTCCAAGTTTTGGGGCCGAAAAGCATGGTATGAGGTATAACCTGGTAGTGCTGGGGTGCTCTCGGGAGCCCTGAACCAGGTTTCTGTTACTGCACAGATATCGATGTTCTCCATGCTTAGGAGAGTTTCGAGTGCATGCATCTTGAGGTTTAGACTTCTGGCGTTGAGTAGCATTACTCTTAGTTTCTTATCCCTTGTGATACCTATAGAGGTGGGTTTGTCTTTTGAGCCTTGCCTAAAAAAGGCACTATGGGGGTAGCAAGAGCTTTTTCCAATATCTGAAAGCCCAGGGGTGACAGGTGCAAGCCGTCCCTAGCGAAGCATCATGGCTTGTTGAGCATATCATCCCAAGCTGACAGGCATTGGACCCCCTTTGAATAACACCAGTACTTAAGCCAATTGTTGAAATTGATCATCTTGTCTTCATATTGTGGCATCATTCTTGGTGAGGGTAAGATGCTACTCAAGGTCAGGGTCATACCGGCCTAGGCTACATGCTCAGAGAGCTCCTCTATGTCTCTTTTCATGTAGTCCAGGGAGGAACGTCTCAGGTCATTCACACCAGCATGGAAAATGACTGAGTCATATTTGTACTTGCCTTGGAGTGACCTGAGTGCTTGTGTTATGTGGCGGATCCTAGCGCCCGACAGGCTGCTCACTGTGACCCTCTCCTTGTTCAGCCTGGTGAGCGGTACGTCCGTGTGCCTGACGATAGAGTCACCTATTACAAGTGTATCAGGTGTGTTGTTTAGTTTTAAAGGCTGTGACTGTTCGGCACACTGGCTTTGTGAGATATGTGTTGCACGCATTTTGTTTTGGGGTAGCAGTTGCTTGGGTGTCTGCTTTGGAGGTCTCTGCTGCTTAGGCAGATTTTTATTTAGAGCCTCCAAGTATGTTTTTGTGTGATTATGTGTTTGGTTTGCTGTCGTGGTAGGTCTATGTGAGACTGGAATTGTAGTGAGTGTGGTTTCCTTCTCCTCCTGACTGGTTATGCCAGTACTGAGTTGAGAGAGCTTAGCCTCTAGTTTGGCTATATGGTTGCATCTCTCACATGTGTTGGAATTTGTTGGGAGGAGGAGAGGGTTGTCACATGAGGCAGTTGTAACAGAGAGGAGATTGACAACTGACCTTTGGACATGCTAGAATAATATTGGGAATTCCTTTATAATTGAAAACAAGGGCCAGTGGGGAGTGAGGGTGTAGTGCTTTTAATTTTTGTGCTGACTTATATAATTGCTTTAGTGAGCAAGTGCCAGGTAACTTAAGTGCAATGTGTTACAGGTAACTTAAATGCAAAAATGACAAACAGTAACTTTCTTTCAAGTTAAACAAGGAAATAAGTACAGTAAGCAATGCAGATATCACTAGTGATCCACAGAAGTGCTGAGAAGCCACGTGTTAGGTGGAATTAGCATTCCAGGGAAATAACAAGCAAACAAACATATAAACAAAGCTAGATTCAGCAGGCCTGGATCTAGTCTATGCTACAGCAAACAAGGTGTATGCTACAGCAAACCAGGTGTACCAATTTCAGTAACATACAGTTCAAATATTCAGGCACTATAAACCTTTAATCAGAAATTCCCAGCTCAGAAGGGCAGAGTCGAGCCTCTTCTCCCACAAGAGTGCAGACCACGAACCTTCTTAATGTAAAATAACTGGCCTGAAGCCCAAGTGCTTAAACCAGAACTAATACACTTTAAGAATAACAGACACTGGGCTCTCAGTCAGCAGTTCCCAACTTAGAAGGATGAAAGCTACCTGTCCTGCCACCACAGTGCATGCCACAAACCTTCCTAATATAAAACAACTGGTCTGAAGCCCAAGTGCTTAATCCAAAAGACTTAGAATGATAGCTACACTTTAATCAAGTTACTACCAAGCAGTAATAAATACAAATGAATACTTTAGAGAATGCCCGGATTAGTTCACAAGTTACACAAACAAAGCTAGATCTAGCAGGCCTGAATCCAGTCTATGCCACAGCAAACAAGGCGCACCAACTTCAGTAAGAAGCAGTTCAGATATGCATGCACTATAAGCCTTCAACCAGAAATTCCCAGCTCAGAAGGGCAGAGTCCAGCCTCTCCTCCCACAAGAGTGCAGACCACGAATCCTCTTAATGTAAAATAACTGGCCTGAAAGTCCAAGTGCTTAAACCAGAATTGATACACTTTTAGAATAACAGACACTGAGCCCTCAATCAGCAGTTCCCAACCTAGAAGGATCTAAGCTACCTGTTCTGCCACTACAGTGCAGACCACAAACCCTCTCAGTGCAAAACAACTGGTCCGAAGCCGAAGTGTTTAAACCAAAAGGCTTAGAATGAGTTACACCAAGCAGTAATAAATACAATTGAGTACTTTTAAGATGATGCAAAAGTAAAATAAAGTAGGTAGAAACACAAGTACAGTAAAAGCAGATGACATTTTTTTTTTCTAAACAAGTGATGAGATCAAAGAAACAGATTTGAGTGCTGAAACTAGAAAACTGGCTAGTTATAAGAAAAAAAAAACTAAGCTAGAAGGCTTCCCTCCAACACAGAAGGGCTTGGAGGCTCAGAAGCCTACAAATAGTGTATACCACTTAACAGGAAAGGCAGGAAACAAGCTTAATTTTTTTTCCTGTTTCCCAGATGCTCTCTTTGTATACAGTAGGAGTGCTTGAAATCAGAATATGATCTCACCGCACTCAGTTGAGTGAGCAAATGAGATGGGCCCAGAAGGAGTATCCAAACACAAATTTACAAGAGGGGCGGGCAGTTTCAAGGCCACTATGATTAACACCAAAACAAAAACAGGAAGGGTGGGTGGGACTAACTGAAGAGCAGAGTCAAAACTTCCAGTTCAGTTAATATTCCTGCAACACAGTTAAAATCAATTTAAATACTGTATTTTTTAAAAAAAAAAGTGCAGATAAAGGTACTTAAATTCTCTTATACATCCAGTTGAATACAGCTAGTTCTTAGCCGGCCAAATATGAGGTTTTTAAGCAGAAAATATTTCACACTGTACCACTTAAATAGGCAAGGACAGGAAATCAAAGAATATGGCTACCCCCACACCTGTAATTACTAGCAAATAACAAAATTCAGCAAACACTGACTAACTTCCAGTTCAGTTAATATTCCTGCAACACAGTTAAAATCAATTTAAATACTGTATTTTTTGAAAAAAAAGTGCAGATAAAAGGTACTTAAATTCTCTTGTACGTCCAGTTGAATACAGCTAGTTCTTAGCCGGCCAAAGCTGAGGTTTTTAAGCAGAAAATATGTGTGCTTGATCTATGAGCCACTTGGCCACCCATCCTGTGACATAGCTGTTAATGTTCAAGCTGGTAAGTTTTCCATGATGACAGAGTGGGGAATGGTGTAGAAAGTTCTTAGTGAGGTCCAGGTGGGCTGTGTGGACTACTTTCACCTCCATCTATGTCCTTGGTAACTGTTTCAAATAAGTCAACTAGGTTTAGGAGGCAGGATCTGCCTATAACAAGGCCAAGTTGGGTAGAGTCCAGTGTCTGGAGGTCCCCAATGTCTCTATTTATGGGTTCCATGATAATTTGCTCCATAGCTTTACAGACCAGGCTGAGTAGACCTATAGGATAATGGTTTCCAGGTTCTGTTGTGGCACCCCCCTTTGTGGAGCTGGATGACTATTGGTGTATGCCATTCTTTGGGTACATAGCCTGTGGTACAACTGAGTCTGGACAGTGAATGTAGGTGAGGGGATAGTTCCTTTTGGGGCTGATGTAAGACACAGCCTGGGACATCATCCAGTCCCATTGATGCTGTGTTCTTAGCCTTTGGAGAGAGCTGTCTTTACCTGCATGTAAATGAAGTCTGGGGCTCTGCATTCTTGTGGAATGGACACAGGCCCTTTTGGGGGTGATGGGGGGGAGTTTGCACTGAACTTGTCCCCCAGGATGTGAGCAATGTACATTGTTTCAGTGTATTTCTTGACATTTTTCAGTAGCTGACAGCGTATTTGGAAGTTGCCACCTACATGTTTGGTATAGCTAACGAAGGGTTTGTGGTTGTTGTTCTTGCATTCCTTGGCAATTTGTCTTTAGAAACTGGCCTTGGATTATTTTATGAGCAATCATTGTTTCTTCCTAATAATGATCAGTGATGCATTTCCTTTTGTGAAGTTTGCTCTATCATGTGTTCGTTTCCTCCTTCTGTTGTCTAGCTTATTTTGGGTGATGACCATCAGATTGGTTTCTTATTTTTGGAGGAGTGCATGTTGGTTTTCTTTGGGATGTCTCAATCCATGCATCCCTGTAGATGCTCATAGGATGCACTTGTAAATGATTCAGCAGATTGTATAGCATTATCCTATAGCAAAGGGGCTTTGGAACTTTCCACTTTGGTCTTGGGAAGTGTGCAGTTTGCTTTTGAAAATGTCTCCACAGTGGTTTCATTGAGTGGGGGGGGGGGGGGGCGTGGGATGTGGATGTCCAGTGTGATTACTTTATGATCTGATATTACCAGCGAGGGGATTATCTCTGTTGAGGAACACTGGTACCCCATGTTGGTGATGATCAGGGCCAGTATGTTGTCACCTTTAGTGGGCGTGGTGACCAGTTGTTCCAGGGCATTAGAGTTTTTATACTCTAGGAAACATTGGGCAAAGGACGCTGTACACAAGTAATTTTCCCACTCAATGTTTGGGTAGTTGTAATCTCCTCATATAATGGTGTTTGATCGGACTTTTATATTTTCCACTGTTCTCAGGAATGCTGAGTGAGGTTCCTGAGACAAGGTAGGTGATCTGTAGCAGGCTACAATCTGATAAGCAGCTTTGCCCAATGTTAGTTGCACTTGCATGGTCTCCAAGCCCTCATGCTGTGCCACTAACCTGAAGGTGTGGGTATCCATAAGGTAAATGGATACACCCCTTCCTTTTGTATTTCACTCGTGGTTTTGGGTCCAAAGATCAGAGGGATTGTGAGTGTTTTATGTGAAGCATGTCCAACAGCTCTGTGTTTGACATAGCTTTGTATGTTAGGCATAGATCACCTCTGAGTAAGCGATATGCGAGGGAGTACAACTGGAGGATTTTGAGATGGTCTGTGTGTGGCATGTATTTCAGGCTGCTAATGCACTTTGTGAGGTATTGCTGCAGGCTTTCCAGTTTTTGTAGTTGTCTTGTGAGGTACATAGCAAAAGGGGCGTTGTACTCTATTATAGTTCTAGTGAGTGATGAGTAGAAGAGAACAATATCCTCTTCTATGCTGCATGAGACACCTTTTGTTATGAGGTCTGCCACATAGGAGGATTTCCTGATGTGTGTCCACTGTCCACCTGTGACCCAAGGTCTCTTGTCACACTTTCAGTGTTAAGTATACTACCACCTATGCTGTACTGTAGTTCATGGCTACAGAGTTTTTAACAAAGGGGATGGCAATGCACTTTTTGGCATTGAGCAACAGCCATCTGTCTCAGTGAGGCCCTTTTGTAGGATGTCCACATCTTTATTATTTACAATTATGACTTCTAGTTTGCAGTCATCTGGAAACTTCATTAGCCACAGACCTTCCATGTTAAAGTTTACTTCAGGGAGGTAGATACAAAACAGGACAAGACCTAGGACTGGACCCTGTGGTACTGCACTCGTCACTGGTCCAACGTCATACTTGGAGTCTGCTACTTTCACAGTGTGTGTTCTGTCAGTAAGCCAGTTGGCAACCCATCTTGTGACATAGCAATTTATACCTAGGTTAGTGGGTTTATCTATAATTCCAGAGTGTGGGGTGGTGGTGTAAAGCCATGGCAAGATCTACATAGGCTGTGCGAACCACCTTACCCTTGTCTACGGTTCTGGTGACTGCTTCAAAGTCATCTATCAGGTTTAGGAGACATGATCTGCATTTTACAAACCCAACATGGTTGTGGTCCAGGGTTTGGGGATTACCAATGTATTTTTTTATAAGTTGTATGATTATACATTCCATGGCCTTGAAGAGCAGGCTCATCAGACTAATGGGGCGCTAGTTCCTGGAGTCTGTGGTGTCTCCAACCTTGTGTAGTGGGATAACCGTCACTGTGCACCATTCAGCAGGCACAAAGCCTGAGGTGAGGCTATGACTGAACGTGGTACGTCGATGTGTTGCCTGTTCGTTCTGTAGTTTGTGTTGAACACAGCCTGGGAAGTTATCTGGTCCCATGGCTGCTGTGATACTGGCTTTGGAGACTGTTTTTTTACCTGTGCAGCCGTGATGACAGCAACTTTGCAGTCTTCCATTATAGAGATGTGCTCTTTTATGGGTGAGAGGGGGATAAAGTTAACACTGATCCTATCTGCCTGGATGTTGGCAATATCAGTTGGGTTTGTATATTTAGTGCCATTGAGCTATAACTCAGAGCAGATCCGAGTGTTGCTATGACATGGACCTGTCTGGTGGGCAGAGATCTCCTGAGTAGACAGTATGCAACAGGCTACAGATTGAGTTAAATTCAGTCTTGTTGCATGGGGCAACTGTTTGAGGCCAGTAATCCTCTTGTTGAGGTATTTTAGTGGTCTTTCCAGCTGCTGAAGGTGCCTAGACAGATTCATCGCATGTGTGTTGTTGTTCTCCCTGACGGGTCTGGTGACTGATGAGTAGAGGGAACCTCCTTTGACCTACATGCAAAGACCTTGGCAGTTTGTGGGAACACATAGCATGATTTTCTGACCACTTTGTGAATGTGTTCCTGAAAGAAGAGATGACTATCCACATTTGTCCATAGATCCCTTATTATAACCTCCAGTGTGTGAGCATGCCCAGTATGACCTTTCAGTATGTTGTTGCCTGACGTGTTTATTTAAGTGTGTGAGCATGTCCAGTATGACCTTTCAGTGTGATGCTAAATTAAATCCACTACATTTGTTGAAGTGTGTGAGCACACCAGGTATAGACATTTATACTATATTTGTGTGGAAAATCAAGTTGTATTTTTACAGCAGGGCTCACCTTTGTGTCATAAATCAACAGGGTTCATGCTGTGCCTGCAGGGCTTCCATGAGACACTTTGCATAAACTTAACATTACTACATACGGGGGACAGCTATTCTTTGTACATTTTGACCCGGGGCCGCACCTGATTGTTACTGTGGGTGTACATAGGATGAGGGGTTCACCTGACACTTATACACATTTGCTAGGCCTGCCCTGCTATGTAAGGTACACCATTTCAGTCTGTACTGTTGCCTATCATACTGGCTTGAGGCATACTACTGTACTACAGATCTTAGCGTCCAATGGCACGTATATTAGATTGCGACTTCATAGCCTACCCAACCCACATCACACCGCCTGGCCTGCTGTTCTCTATCTGCATAGACCTGTGGGGGAGGTTTCCCATATGCCTCTTTAGGGGCATGATACAGCATTTCTTTGTGTTTGCATTAGTGCACAATTGTCCTGCTGTGTCTCTGCCAATGAAATGCTGTCGTGGCTTAGTGGTTCAGTACTGTGACTATAGTGCACAGTATCCTGGGTTCAATCCCTGTCACTGCTTTTTATTTTCAGGATGGGCAGACCAGACTGCTTAAGGAACAGTAAAGCAAATATGAGCATGTTTACCTGACTTTGCTTAACTTTGCCTGGCTTTGCCAGACCTTGCCCAACATTGCTGAATGTTGCCCGATGTTGCGCTAGTTAGCGCGGGCAATTTTGTTTACATATACTAAATAGTGGTAAAAGCTGCTTAGCACTGCTTTATATTGCTTAAAACATTGCAATCATGCCTCAGGTGGTGCTGCAGGGCTGCCTATGTTGGATGCACATAGTACACTCCCTATACATGTTTGAAAACAGGTAGTGTCAAGTTAAGCATCCCTTTTACTTTGTGTGAGTCAGAGAAAGGTATCATTCCCAGGGTTCCTACTGAGCCAGTGTATGTGCTATGCTTTGCCTCTTTGTCAAGGCCAAGGCATACTGGCCATGCCTCCTTCTGCCTACTGGGGCAGGCTCAGGTTGTTCCTCCTCTGAGTCATGCTGTGCCTATCCAGGCCTTGGCAATGTTGGGAGGCTGTTTGGCCCTGCCCCATGGTGTTCCTGCTGCAGCTGTTTTTGCAGGATCATATTGTGTAGCATGGCAGATACCATGACATTTTGGGTACATGCAGTTGGTGAGTACTGCAAGGCTCCAGCAGATGTGTACAGGCACTGGAACCATGACTTGAGCATCCCAAACACACACTCGATTACATTTCATGTTTGTGCATGTGCCTCATTATGGAGTTCTGGTTCAGGTGTGTGTGCATTTCTGATGAGTGTCATCAGCCATGGCTCCAGTGCGTATCCAGCATCCCCCACTAGTTGACCATCAGGGATGTCCCCATTGGCAAATGTCTGGTACAGCTGCGTCAGATGCCAGATATGAGAATTGTGGTAGCTTCCAGGGCAGCCAGCACACACATCCAGTATTATGCCCCGGACATCGCACACGACCTGGCAGTTGATGGAGGGGAAGCCCTTGTGGTTGATGTAGGGCCCTACCCCGCTCATCGGCTGGTGCTTTGATGTGTATGTGCATGCAGTCAATTGCACCCACTACCTTAGGGTATTCCGCTATTTGCTGGAACAGGCACATATTATTGGCCAATGCCTCACGGGAATTGGGGAAATGTACATGATCACCCACATGTGCTGACATGGCATTCATGAACTGGTGCAGTTCCCTGGATGCTGATGCCTGTGAAATCCCCATCATATCACCAGTTGGTCTCTGGAAGGTCCCTGTTGCTAGTATTCTTAGGCCAGCACATACCTTGGTTTCCACTGGGATGGGTTCCCCTCTGTTGGTTCTGTGTGTTTGAGGCATGGCCTGCACAGCTCAACAATTTGCTGCAGGAGGTCTCTGTCCAGTCTATAGTGCTCCACTATCTCCAGCTCATGTAGCCCCTGGTAGCTTACCCTGGGTCTGTACACTCTTCTCCGTCTCTTCACTGTGGGTTGCTCAGCAGCATTCGCAATAGCACCACTCTCAGCATCTTGCACATGTTGCCTTATAATAGCAATGGTAGCCCCTAACATTTTTTTGTCTGAGTTAAGCTTTTTAAGTTTTCACTCTCTTTGTATACTGCAGTGTTGCAGTATTTCTGAGAAAAACATGGAGGAATGTTGTTTGCAGAGTTTTATGTGCTGGGCTGGGCTAGTGTACTGCCTGTGTAATTGGCCGATTCTGATTTATTTCACCTGGCAGCTCTGCTAGTTCTCCTTGGTTAACTTCGTACTACTGTTTTTCCTTCCTTTTCCCTTTCTGCTTCCACAGTGGGCAGCGACACGCAAACGGGGTTACACAGGTGCACATCCACACACAAAGGCTTAGGCTTACACAGACTTAGATGGGTGCACACGCATGCACACTGGATTAGTCAGGTTTACAGGCATGCACACGGTGTAAGCATGTTTGCAAAAAATTTCAGTGATATCCATGGCGTACACCTTCGGTTTCTGGGTTTCAGCTAGGACAGCTGTAGACACGCCTCTTCCAATCCTGAGTAACTCACAGCAAACACAAGCCACTCTGCTCCAATAAGCTGACAGTCTTTCATACATACTCCCTCATGATGTCACCTATATTCTACTCTACTACTCCCCTACTCCTACACTTACACTCTAGGGACATTGCTCACATGCCAGGGAAATTGGGATTCACTATCCTTATCCTCATTTGCATAGGATTTCTTACTAATGCCTGGTTACATCTCTCAAACTGAGCTTCCCTCCTTAGCAACCACTACTCAGTAGCCATGTTGTCTTCAGCCTGCCATTCACCTGCATGGCAGAATAATATTTTTAATAAAATGCCTATTTTCGGCTTTTTTTTCTGTTTTTTAAAGCGTCACACATTTGCACGGTGCTGTGCTGTGCTTAAACATCGGAGATCGGGGGAAAAAACTGATTTTTATTAATTTTCAACAGATAAAAATGCCAATGGCCTTATATTTGGCCATTGGCATGCTTCCTCAACTGGATGCATCCTTTATTTGGAGCTGTCATAGCTCCATTTTGCTATTTGCAGGACAGAACTCCATTACCAACAGAGTACATTTCTGCAAATAACACTACTCTTACTCGGACAGTTTAGTGTTTCCTGGATCGCAAATTTACCTAATTTGCATAGCTTTCAGCAGCAAATGAGGTAATTTGCATAACATAACACTGTCCGTGCAAGAGTAGTTTTAGGAGCTCTCATGCACTCCCCTGCCGGCTGTTGCTGGATCACTCGGCAGACATATTGGCTGTCTGCCGGCTTACACTACTCTTAGACTCCATGCAAGCCTTCATGAATCCCGCCCTTGGAGAAATTAAAACTGGAGTAAAAGTCTCAAAAGTTTTTGTCACAAAAAAAAAAAAAAAACACTCAGAGACAGCTCCACGTGGTCCTGCAGAGTGGTCCTAGCTACATAGAACTGAGAAAAGTGACTACTTTCCAGATTTAAGTATTTTTTTCTGTTTTTTTACTTGGAATACCTTCTCTTGCTTATTTTAAACAAGCTTATACTGTTTTTTAACTCTTTGCTGCATTATATAGTATCTGCACTTAAAATTTTACCTGGTCGAAAATTAATCGAAAATCTGTTGTTTGTTTAATTTAACTATTGAGGCTGCCCACTAAAGTGTGCTAGCCTGTGTAACTGATTTATTGCTGCCTTCTGTATTTCTGGGTGTTTTCTATCTATAAACAAAAAAAAAACAAAAAAAAAATCCTTGTTTTCCCGCCTCTCCTCAACTAGTTTAGACCAGTTTACAGGCTTTGCTGTATTCTGGGCTGTGGTGTAGTTCCTGTGTTGTCCATTACCTTAACAGGGTTAAACGTTTTCTGGCTCCGCCAAGTCTACTCTTCAAATTTTCCCTTAGAAAGCTCTACTCTTAGAATAACCAGTCTACTCATTATATTATATTATAAGCATAGCACTTGTTCTCAAAGCTTCTCTTCTAAGCAAGCACTCTCAAACTCAAGTAGCACTACATCCACCTACCACCCCAACCACTTCCCTTAAAGGCACAGCACTCTCTTATAATATTCTAGCATGTCAAGTGGTAGATTGCTAGCATCTTCTCCTGTTCAGCTGGTTAATCTTGGAATCTTGAGACAATGCTATAAATGTCTCATGTACACAGACAACCCTCTCCTCCTCCCAACAAACACAAGTACATGTGAGAGATGCAACTATATAGCCAAACTGGAGGCTAAACTCTTTCAACTCAGGACTGGCAAGATCAGACAGGAGGAGAAGGTAACCACACACACAACAAACCCAGTTACACATAGACCTACCCCAACTGCAAATCAAGCACATAATAACACAAAAACATACTCGGAGGCTCTATTAAAAAACTTACCAAAACAATAGAGGCTCCCAAAGCAGACACCCAAAAATCCACCACCTCAAAACATAACATGCAACACATACGTCAATAAATCGGTGTGTCAATAAATCACAGCCCTTAAGGCCAAACACTATGCCTGATACACTAGTGATAGGTGACTCTATAGTCAGACACACTGACGTCCCACTTACCAGGCTGAGCAAGGAGAGGGTAACGGTAAGCTGCCTATTGGGGGCTAGGATCCGCCATATAGCACACGCAGTCAGGTCACTCAAGAGCATGTACAAATATGAGTCTGTCATTGTCCATGCCAGCGTGAATGACCTGAGATGTACCTCCTTGGACTACATGAAAAGAGACATAGAGGAGCTCTCTGATTATGTAGCCCAGGCTGGTATGACCCTGACCCTGAGCAGCATCCTGCCCTCACCAAGAATGATGCCACAATACAAAGACAAGATGATCAGCTTTAATAATTGGCTCAATTACTGGTGTCATTCTAGGGGGATCCAATGTCTGTCTGCCTGGGATGACATGCTTGACAAGCCATGCTGCTTTGCAAGGCATGGCTTGCACCTGTCACCACTGGGCTTCCGGATATTGGCTAAGGCTCTTGCCACCCCCATAGTGCCTTTTTAGGCAAGGCTCAAAAGACGAACCCACCTCCTTAGAAAACAAAAATGGAAAAAAATAAGGGTAATGCTGCTCAATGCCAAAAGTCTAAATCTCAAGATGCAGGCTCTCAAAACACTCCTCAGTATGGAGCACATCGATGTCTGCGCTGTAACCGAGACCTGGTTCAAGGCTCTTGAGAGCACCCCAGCGCTACCAGGCTTTACCTCGTATCATGCTTTTTGGCCCCAAAACCCGGGCTGAACCACAAAGGGAGCGGGGGGTGTCCATATTCATCAAGGATACCCACACCTCCAGGTTAGTGGCAACTCATGAAGCATCGGAGACCATCCAGGTGCAGCTAACCATAGAAAAAACTGCTATACAACTGGTTGTATGTTACAGACCACCCTCCCAATCTCAAAAACCCCAGTCAGACTTCCTGAAGACATTGGAAGATATGAATGTCTCACCAAATACCATCATATTGGGAGACTTCAACTACCCTAACATAGACTGGGTGCACTATTCTAGCCCTAACACCTTAGCCCAAAGGTTCCTGTAATTCATAAACTCAAATGCAATGGAAGAACTAGTCATGTCTCCCACAAGGGGGGATAATATACTAGATCTGATCATCACAAACATGGGGACAAATTGCTCCACACCGGAAGTATTCCCCTCACTGGTGAGATCTGACCACAAACTAATCACCCTGGATATACATTTACCACCTCCACCCCCAGCACAAAAGACTAAAGTGAGAAACTTCTCAAAAGCCGACTTTACACTTCTCAAGACTGAGATGGTATCATTTAAGCCCACAGGGCCAATGGAAACCACATCCCACAATGCCAATCCTACACAAATGCTTTCTACAGACATCTCCAAGAATGCATGGATCGTGCAATCCCAAATAAAACCAAGACCCTCTCCACCAAAGGAAAGCATCCTGTCTGGTGGATCCCAGCCATAAATAAATTGTATAACAAAAGAAGGAAGCTACTGCAAGACAGAGCAAAATCCCATAAAGTGAAGGCATCTCTGATCAGCACTAGTAGAAAGCTACGTTCTCTCATAAAAACCTCCAAGGCCAACTTTGAGAGAAAAATCGCCAAGGACACTAAAGATAACCACAAGGCATTCTTCAGTTATGTTAGAAACCTGGGCAGAAATCCTCAGATATGCTCAGAGTTAGTACAGAATGACAAAAAATTTACCGAACCCACAGATATTGCCAACATTCTGGCAGACAGGTTCAGTGCAAATTTCTCCCCTCCCTCACCTCCAAAAAAAGAAATACTCATCCCAGCTGAATGTAACCTCCCTGTCATGTCTGATGTCCAGGTGAGAACCGCCCTCAGCAAAGCAAAAAACACAGTATCTATGGGACCCGATGGTATCCCCAGCTGCGTGATACGTGAACTCCAAGAGGAGCTAAACCCACATATAAAAATTTTATTTAACCTTAGCCTTACTACAGGATATGTACCTGAACACTGACATACAGCAACAGTGGTCCCACTCCACAAGGGAGGCTCCACTACAGACCCTGGGAACTACCGCCCCATAAGCTTGACCAGCCTGCTTTGCAAAGCTATGGAAAGAACATTGGGGACTTACAGACACTTGATCCCACCCAGTTCAGCATTGTAAAGGGCAGATCCTGCCTTTTGAACCAGGTTGACTTTTTCAAAACAGTCACTAGAGCCATTGATGAGGGCAAGGCAGTCCATACAGCCTACCTGGACTTGGCTAAAGCCTTCGACACAATACCCACTCGGGGATCATAGATAAGCTAAACAGCTTAGATGTAAATCCATATGTCACAAGATGGGTTGCAAACTGGCTAAAGAACAGAACTCATAAAGTCAAGATTGTAGGAGCCATGTCAGACTCAAAGCCAGTCACAAGTGGTGTGCCACAGGGCTCTGTCCTGGGACCCCTCTTGTTCAGCATTTACTTCTCTGATGTGAAAGCAAACATGGGAGGGTTGTGGCTGACAAAGTTCACAGATGACTGCAAACTAGGCGCCATAGTCGATACACCAGCTGACACATACATCCTACAGAAAGGCCTCACCGAAACGGACAACTGATGCCAGAATCATGGCCTTAAACTGAATGCCAAGAAATGTATAGTCATCCCCTTTGGGAAAAACAAAGTACCCACAATTTATCACACAGACAGTAACCCACTGAGTACCGAAAAGGTAATCAGAGACCTGGGGACCCAGGTTGATAGTGACCTCTCATTTGACACCCACATTGCCAAAGTGGTTAGAAAGACTTTCTACCTTGCCCACCTTATCATGCAAGGGTTCACATCCAGGTCAAAGGAGGTAATCATGCCCCTGTACTCCTCCCTTATCAGGCCCATGATTGAGTACAATGCCCCATTTGGTATGTACCTCACCCGGCACTTACAACAGCTGGAGAGACCCCAGAAGTACCTCACCAAGAGGATCAAGGGTCTCCAACATATGTCATATGCTGCCAGGCTAAAGAAACTCCAGCTCTGTTCAGTAGCATACCGCCTGCTCAGAGGTGATCTGTGCCTGACGTACAAGGCCATGTCCAACCAGGAATTGATGGACATGCTCCACCTCAAAAAATCCAAATCCATAAGAACCACGAGAGCCAAAGATTTAAACCTCAGTACAAACATGAATAGAACATGCTGGTGGGACAGATTCATAACTCAGAGGCTTCCCATACTCTGGACCAAAATCCCAGTCTATGTTAGGCAGAGCCCCTCACTGACTCTCTTCAAGAGAAATCTTGATGAGTGGATGGGAGATCGTAGGTTTACCCCGGGGATCACCCCTGTGTCGCTGCTTGACAGAGGCACAGTAAACTAATTTTAATAAGTAAGGGGGTCTTCAATGTGTCACTACTAGACAAAGGCACAATATTCTAAATTTATTCTATACACTTATTCTATACACCTTAGTACCACTACATGGGGTGGCGAAAGCCACATCTCTGGGGCTAGGCTTGCAAATGCCCCAGGGCAGATAGCCTAGTACTAAACTATGAAACTGTGAAACTATAAGTATTACACGACACTGATTAGTTAATGTGCATTGTCATGTAGTGAAATACATCATTGTACTAGGCATGCTGATAGGGAAGTAGAGCAATTCATGGATGAACCATCCTCAAATCACAACAAACTATGATAATATAGATCCCTTGACACTTTGTGACAATATTGTAGCATGACATAACATCAGTATCTGTTGAATAACATATGCTAGACTGTAACCTCTATCATTTAGAAATAAATAATAAATGCCTTGCACCACTGCATTAGAATATATGCTTTATTGGTCAAGCTCCTCTTGACTCGTGCATTAACTGAAGATGCCACCTAAGAATTCACATCACACTTGAAAGACTATGCACACTTCATTGGATAACCTGTGTGTTTGACTACATATCACTTCCATTAAAAGGATTACACAACTTGTCCCGTCTCTCCCCAACTGCAAAAGTGTACAGTAAGTAAAATTGTAAGAATTAATTGTATTTGAGGAACCAATCTTAAGTGCTATCATGCTGTGGCATCCTCAGTATTTAGACCGTGATAGACTTGAACACCTGCCTACCTATGTTTACAGTTCATAGAGCTGCATAACAATCAGTGGCACCACAGACAGAACTACAGCTGAAGTATCATGGATCAAAGGGGCTACATCAGCAATGGATTTCAATTGTAATGTCTCCCCTAACATATATTCTGTGGCTCAATATCCTTTAGCCGTGTTAGTGTTCACTGTAATGTGTGTTTACATGTCAATAAACTGTCTGTTAGGTAAGCCATTCCTGTATGTCTCTATTGTGTTCCACACTTAGATTTGAACCCCTGACTATCTAGGTCCACAAGCCAGAGGAATAGCATATTAGCATTTGATGCCACAAATGAGATCAGTGTTATGCTTGGCAGAAAGCACAGCTTTGAAATTTTGACTTTAGTGGTGTGGTTGAAGCCATATGACTTACATAAAATCTGTCTTATCAAAATGATGTAACCTTATAACAGTTTAGCCTACATTGATTTATCTACATCACGTGTATTGATCAGGCTATTGCTGCACAATCCAGGCCATCTGTTATGCAATCACAGTAGTGAGAATAGCTGGATTTGAACCACTATGTCTCTATAGTCACACTCTAAAGAGCTATATATTTACTACTCTATAGTCACACTCTAAAGAGCTATATATTAACTACTTCTGCCACAAGATACATTAAACTATAGGTGCCAGAACTCACACACTTTGATGTCTGATTTAAGCATTGTATTGGAATGGCCATGTATTCCCTAAAATCCATTTTGAAGGGTCAGTATTCTTTATATCAGAGTTTAGACAAGTGTGAGTGAACCATTTCATTATCTGTTCTTTAATGTAGTCCTTTCTGTCGGTGTTGATGAACACATATACATTACTTATATATTGCTATATTCGAATTTTGCCTATTCAAGTCCACAAGAACTGCGTATTAGGGGCTCATGCCATAAAAAAAGTCTTACCACACCTGTGAGAATGAACATATTTGAAAGTATGACTTCAACATTGTGTGGCAAGGCAAATATTTGTATTAGATATCAGTTGGCTATATCAGTCCTACCTAGCACTTTAGTCATTCATGCACACTTACAGTAGTCATTAATGGATGTGAACACCAACCTATTCAAGTGTGCAGCCTAGAAAACCATTTATAAGCTGCTCATGCCACAGTAAAAGTCTTGCTACAGTTGCAAAACAGAACATATTTTAAGGGTTGACCTCATCATTGTATTGCAAAGCAGTGTTTGGGATAAAAGAGTCTGTAATTGTTAGGGGAGCCCTCTGTTTTAAATGTTTCTCCTGAGCTGAAGTGTACACAGCAACTGAAATGGATATGGCAGTTCTTCCTATCATTACACATTAGTTACTCATTGCTGGAGTCAAACACTTATCTATCTAAGTAAACAGTCTGGAGAACCCAGTATCAGCCACTCTTGCTGTAGAAGAAGTAATGCTGTAGCAATGAAACAGCATGTACTTGATGGAATGATCTCACCACTGTGTTGTAAATTAGATGTTTGTGCTAATAGGGACTGACATTGTTGGGGAAGACTTATTTTTGTGTGTTTCTCCTGAGTGGAAATGTATATAACAGATCATTTGGATATGCCAGTCCTACCTTGCACTATAATCACACAAGTAGTTACACTAGTTTCTCATTGCTGTATATGAACACCTAAGTACACAATCTAGAGAACATTGTATCAACTACCAACACAGTACTTAGCTATAGTGTATATTGCATGTTTGGATGAGTAGGAATATTTTTGGACATGCCATCAAAAGAGCAATGTGTTGATCACAGTTCAGTACATCCTGTTGCAATGACTCATACACCACTGCATTCATGGACACTGCTGTAGCATGAATTATATGCATTTGTGTTGCATTATGGTGCATCGACCATTTATATGATGGATGATAAGCACAGCTGTCAACAAGTGGAGTGTTGCCCATGCATTCCTGGCTGTTCATCTCAATATCACTATGCAATTCTTATTTGCTTGTGTATTATTTTGCAGACTTTGTCATGTGTTTGCATCGTGCACATTAACTACAAGACATACATGACACATATGAATGTGCGGTCATTACTACTTCTCTGCAAATATGCGTCCAAAGGTCCCACTTCATTGATACACATTTGGAAGGGTAATATGTTTCAGTGCAAAAATCATTTACAATATATACTAAGAAGACAGTATCACAGTGAGTGCTTCATATTTTGACAACAAGGAACCCATAAACGATACACATGTAATAGAAGTCCCTGACATTACTTTCAGCCTGCTACAAATGCTTGCTGAGGTGCACTAATGCCAAGCTCATTTCCATGACTGATGGAAAAGTATTAGCACAAGCAAAATTACTTGTTTAAATTTTTGAACTTAGAATGGGGAAGAACAGCAATCTATTATCCTCCATGCCAAGCGTCGTACAACTAAGGAGTACATGAATAGAGACACGCCCGGCACTGAGCCATTTCATAACATATGTGTGCTGTGTCAATGTTGCCTAAGCCATCATTTAAACATGTATAAGTGTTCATAATATAGATACTACAGCACAGTCCCACTCTACTGTCCACACATTTGCTGAATATCCACTTTTATTTTATGTTATTATGTTCCTTATACAATTTGTGTTTTCTAACAAATCATTGATTACTGAAGTCACTACATCATAGCAAACATTTATGTGCCAGACTTCATACCCTTCATAAAATGTATGCCACTGCTAAACCTTTTATTATTAAAACTTCCTAAGCTGTGATTGTAATGTCCCTATTTTGAGCCTTTGTACCCCCATTACTTTGGTATGTCCATATGTCTTGCACTTAGAAGTGATAAGGTATGACCATGGCTGGGATAGTGGTTTACTAAATAAAGTAATATGCAGGACCCTTGTGTTGGACAAACATATCCGTGTAGTACTACTGAAGGGAAATGTTTATTTTTTTCTGAGAGAGAAAGGAATGTTAGGAATAAGATGGTAAGTTAGGTATGGTAGACTAATAGCAGAGGCAGACATTCAGAAATGGTGATAGACACAGAAGGTTAGTGGACACCATGATTGCATATAGGAATAGGACTTTTGAGGTGCATCCTCTTCCAGCACGAGTATAGCGAGAACCTTATCCTCACCCTCTGAACTCTCATCTCTGTCTCCTGTCACAGATGCACTGGATACTGCTGGAAGCAGAACTGATTTATCTGTTCAATGAAGGACTTTTTCTATTCTGCCAGCGTGGGCACTGAGGCCTTTCTCCGTTTTGTTCTCCACCAGCCTTATGAGGCCTTGATGGCTGATGCAGTCTAGGCTTCCACTAGCACTAGTCCCAGTGGGTAAAAGTGCACCAGCCCCAGGGCAGAGCTTCCTAATGCATTTAGAGCAGATAGTACAGGAGTTGTAGAGGCAGTGCTGCCAGGTTATGACCCATTAGTCCTGGGTGTCTGTGCTGTGTCTGGAAGTACAATCAGAGGCACCTGTGGAGGGATGCCAGTCCCAACCCCTGCAGCTGGTGTAGCTACCCGTGCTGGTGGTCATTCATGTTGGAGCAGTATTTATAGTCCAAATGTCATGATAAAAAAGAAATAAAATAAAAAAGAGAAATTAGGTGTGGGGGAGACAACACTATCATAAATGATTATAAATGGCATATCATTTTAATATATCACATCCCATCCATATTGCCACATTAATATGTTAAATATCTAGAACATCCACATATGACTGTGAAGCCACGTGTTAATCTGAAAAAAATTATTACATCATATTTATACACATTAAGTAAAAATAGTTGTATGACTATTGCATATATGCTTTATGCATTCCAATTGATAAAATGTTGATATGAAATGATCACAATGTTATTTTAGCAAACTGATTGCAGCATAATAAACATTAAGGTAATACACACTAATTGTAGATGCTGCTGCTGCATGGATCTGAGCCCACACATAGCTAGGTTGACTAAAATATTGGCTGATGTACTGTTGTAAGAGCTATTTCAGCAAGCATGTCTGCTTTTATATATATATATATATATATATATATATATATATATGTGTGTGTGTGTATATAGATATTATGCAAACTCATTAGTGACTGTGTCAAGCAATTATGACTGATGCCTGAGAACTGATAACGTGATTTGAAATTACATATGAATTACTGCTTGCTCAGCCCCTTGTGCAGATGTTGTTGCGATTGTTCTGATCCATGATCCCTGTTGGAGTACATGACTTTGGCTAGTTATGTCTGATGCACAGCAGTGAGCATGCTTTTTGCGCAACACCTTTTTGTTTTTAGTTTTGGATTACAATGCCCTCATTTGAGCTTTAAATACTTGTCCTTTTCTTTTGTACTTGTGAGGTTGTGTAACTATGCTTGATCACCTTCTTAGGGAGATGATGGTGATATTGCCCTACACCCTTTGCTTTGTCCGACCTGGGTTGATGCACAGGTTGTATACATATGCAGCTGAAATTCATTTTATGCATTTAGTCAATTTATAGTTTTTATTTTGTCTTTGTTGGACATATCACTCATATACAGCGGATATAAAAAGTTTACACACCACTGTTAAAAAGCCAGGTTTTTGTGATATAAAAAAACGAGACTACAATAAATAATTTCAAAACTTTTCCCACTGTGAATGTGACCTATAGCCTGTACAATTCAATTGAAATCAAGCAAATCTGTTAGGGGAAAAAATATAAAAAATAAAAAATGTACAAATACGCTGGTTTCATAAATGTGCACACCCTTAACCTAATACTTTCTTGCGTCTGCGCACCCTTAAACTAATACTTTGTTGAAGCACCTTTTAATTTAATTACAGCATTCAGTCTTCTTGGGTAGGAGTCTATCAGCATGGCACATCTTGACTTGGCAATATTTGTCCACTCTTCCTTGCAAAAGCACTCCAAATCTGTCAGATTGCGATGGCATCTCTTGTGCACAGCCCTCTTCAGGTCACCTTACAGATTTTCTATTGAATTTAGGTCTGGACTCTGGCTGGGCCACTCTAAAGCTTTAATTTTCTCCTGGTGAAGTCATTCTTTTTTTGATTTGGATGCATGTTTGGGGTCATTGTCATGTCGAAAGGTGAAATTCCTCTTCATCTTCAGCTTTCTAGCAGATGCCTGAAAGTTTTGGGCCAAAAGTGACTGGTATTTGGAACTGTTTATAATCCCCTCCACCTTGACTATAACCCCAGTTCCAGCTGAAGAAAAGCAACCCCAAAGCATGATACTGCCACAACCATGCTTGCTTGTGGGTATGGTGTTCTTTTGGTGATGTGATGTGTTGTTTTTATGCCAAATGTACCTTTTGGAATTGTGGCCAAAAAGTTCAACCTTAGTCTCATCAGACCATAACACATTTTCCCACATGCTTTTGGGAGACGATGTATTGTTTTGCAAATTTTAGCTGGGACTGGATGTTTTTCTGTGTAAGAAAAGGCTTCCATCTTCCAACCCTACCCCTTAGTCTGACTTATGGAGAATACAGGAGATTGTTGTCACATGTAGTACACCACCAGCACTTGCCAGAAATTTCTGCAGCTCCTTAAGTGTTGCTGTAGGTCTCTTGGCAGACTCCCTGATCAGATTTCATCTTGTCTTTTCATCATTTTTGGAGGGACATCCAGTTCTTTGCAACGTCACTGTTGTCCCATATTTTTCTCCACTTTTTGATGACTGTCTTCACTGTGTTCCATGGTATATCCAATGCTGTGGAATTTTTTTGTACCCTTCTCCTGACTGATATCTTTCAACATTGAGATCCCTTTGATGCTTTGTAAGCTGTCTGTGAACCATGGCTTTTGCTGTAGCAGGCAACTGAGTAAATGTCAGGAAAATTGTACTAGTACAGATGAACTTTATTTGGAGTTAATCATTCTCTTTAATTGATGGCAGGTGTGTACCCAAGAAGACTGAATGCTGTAATTTAATCAAAAGGTGCTTCAACAAAGTATTAGTTTAACGGTGTGTGGACACAACAAAGTATTAGTTTAAGGGTGTGCACACTTATGCAACCAGCATACTGTACGTTTTTTATATTTTATATTTTTTCCCGAAATAGATTTGCTTGTTTTTCAATTGAATTTTACAGGTTATACGTCACATTAAAGGTAGGAAAAGTTTTGAAATTATTTACTGTGGTCTCATTTTTTTATATCACAAAAATCTGGCTTTTTAACAGGGGTGTGTATACTTTTTATATTCACTGTAGGTTACTCCTGACATTCCTGTAGACCTGATCATCAGTTTGGTTTTACTGATTCATATAAGAATAAGCATTCATCTCTTCATTACAGGTTCATCACTCTTGTCTGTTACTCTGGCTGATAATATTGTAATCTGGGGTTACATATATCTGATGCTCACAGTAGCCAGTGAGTACATGAGTACGTAAAGGCTGCTGTGGTTTCATTATCACTTTTATTGTTTATATGTACTTAGCTCCTTTTGTTGCCTAATTTAGTTGTACATGTATATGCCATTTGCTGCCTCTTAGTCAAGGCCAGAGCATATTGTGCCTGTCTTCATCCACCATGATCATCCTCCGGGTTCCTCAAATGACCCTCATCTGTGTTCCCTCATTCTGCCTGTGGTGCTGGAAACTGTGGTTCTTGTCCTGGCTCTGCCTGCTGCACTTGTTTCCTGAGAATGATGTTATGTAGTTTGGCTTAGACTGTCAGTATTTTGGCAGAGGGGGTGGGTTCACACTACAGGAAAGTGAGCTTAGTCAGTGGAGGTGCATGGCTTTCTCATGGGAGTCATGAGCTAAAGTTCAAGGGTGATAATAGAGAGCACAGGACCACAGTAATATGTGTGCATGGTGTTCATAATGTTAAGGCAGTGGTGTAGTTTGATAACTGCTTACTACCGACCTAACATTTTTAACATTGTTTTGGACAGTTAAAAATAACCAATCCACCTGAAGTGCCCGATCTGGCAGAATGACTAGGATTTACCTCATACTTTTAATGTTTTGCATCTGTTATATTATATGAGTCATATGTTGGAATAGCACAGGATGGTGTGTTTGGGATAGGGATGTCTCCTCAGACTGAGATAATAGTAAATAATTATCAAACATGTAATGTTTCAAAGAAACAAAATGAAAGAACAAAAGATATGACATGAAATTCCACGAAGGTCATGAAAAAAACTGTTACTGCATTGTTGCTGTTCAAAGAATCACATTATCTAGCTTCTGTCGGTTGTATGACTTGTGTGGGCTGCTATTTAAAATATTTAGACGTGTAAATATTCACCACGGTGGTGCAGCGGTTAGTGTTGCCACCTCACAGCAAGAGGTTCTCCGGTTTGATCCTCTGCTGGGGTGCCTTCTGTGCAGAGTCTGCATGTCCTCCCTGTGATCGCGTGGGTTTCCTCCGGGTGCTCCGGTTTCCTCACACATCCCAAAGACATGCTGTAGGTGGATTGGATACTCTAAATTGGCCCTATGCATGAGTGCGTGCATGTGTGTGCCTTCTGTGCAAGGTTGGGCGCCGGGCTGGCAACTCAACACCATAAAACTTCACTGCCAATCATGAGCAGACAGATGATCCGCTGTGGCGACCCCTAACCAGGAAAATCTGAAAGAAGAAGAAGTAGTATGAGACACTTCATCTGACTCAGTTGACATGCTACTATAAATGACATTTCACCAGGCTTAACATTCCTGACATTCTTCTCTCAGACAATAATCATCGTTCCACTTAAACGAGTTTCACAAATTTGCACATTAATACGAACCTCAACACATTAATACCAACCACAGATATCAGCAGTTATGTGGAAGAACATTTCAGTCTGACGATATTATCATGAGAAAATGTGCTGTGAGTATAAACCAGGGTTGTTATTCAGCCTTAAGAAAGTACTAAAATACCCAACTGCTTCCTATTTGGCTATCGCCTCCATTTTTTAATGGGGAGAAGCCTTAAAATGAAATTGCTAGTGCTGTTTCAACCCAGAGATTATGCCCAATAAAAAGTATGTTTTGACAAAACGTTATGAAAAAAACTACCGTGATAGCAGAGAAAGGGGGGTACTTTTCCATTAAACCCTTACCACGCGTCTCACCATATTCCTGAAAACCATAGCTATGTTGTTTCAACTGACCTGTTGCCTTTTCCAGCTGCTTTTTTATCTTCTACTACAAGGGGTTGTTACACTTTTGCTCCTGAAGTTATAGTTGGAGTCAATGATTACTTCATGCAATGAATGCCATGCCAGTGATTGCAGTACATGTGTGTGGAATGCGGCATGCAGTCATGACAGACTGCTTTGTAGAGCATCAAGTATTAATAACCGCAACAATCACTACTTTGCAGCTCTACTTGCATACACTTCATCGCTATGCATTAATCACCCACCATTCAGTAGGAATGTAGCTGCTCATGTATTTGCGAGCCTACCAAACTGTCATCCATCCACATTCTTCACGTCTCTGCACTGTACGGCTGAAAGAGGCATTGCTACATGTGCAGCAGTTTGGGAGTGCTAAAGACAAGACAGCCATACAGACCATATACATTGCATTAGTTTGCAAGGTCCTGTGCACATGTAACTTTCATGCAGCTGTGATCTCTGTATTGTTTTACGCACTGGTGTGATACATCACAGCAAATAAACTACTAATACCAGGATGATCACTGCGGTATGAAATCCGTCATTCCTAACCATTGGTACTCCTTCTGGCTATTTCTAGTACCAACAACTTATTTTGGAGGACCTTTTGAAAGTCTTTGAAAGTCTACCCATCTTGGTCTGTCATGAACCTTTCAGTCTTCATTGGCTTGATGAAAACAGCGAGATGCATGGTAGTGGTTTAACAGAAAAGTACCGAAAGAGGTTTAACATCTTCTGTTATGGAGGAAAATAGTCAATGTGCAAAACATGGCTAAATAGTATTCCAAGCCAAAAGAATCCATCATGAAACATGTAAACGTCATTATCATACATTATCAAAAAAAGAAACGGTAATTTGCCAAAGAGAAATAGTAGGTGTCTCTGTAGAACAGCACTGACATCATTCTAGAACCATAACATTTTCTCTGTATTCTACCCAATGTGAGAATAGAATTTCAGGAGATGGCACAGTGACAAAATAAGGAAGAGTACATTGCACTGAAAGAGAAATAATTCCTGAAATCCTTTCAGAGCCTACCAGTGCATTACCTGCTAAGATAATTACATAAGTTGTTAATGTGTTTACCAAAAAAAAAAAAAAACACCAAAAGAGACAGATAGGAAGGAATTGTTGAGAATCAATGATGGTATATTTAACAAAAACACACTAATAACTTTCCAAATAAAAACAGAAATAAATGCTACAGCTAATTATAATGAATGCAAGTTGTTTTTTTATGTTGTGGGATATATTTCTATTCCATCGTTGTCATTCTAAGGGGATCCAGTATCTGTTTGCCTGGGATGACATGATTGACAGACCTCAATGCTTTGCAAGAGATGGCCTGCATCTGTCACCCCTGAGTTCCTGATACTGGCCAAGGCTCTTACACCCCTATAGTGTCTTTTTTAGGTGGTGTTCCAAAGACTAAATTACCACCATAACAGCTATAAAGAAATGCAATTTGAGGGTCATGCTGCTCAACACTAGAAGTCTAAATCTCAAAATGCATTCACTCGAAGTACTCCTTAAAATGGAGAACATCGACATTTGTGCTGTAAGAGAGACCTGGTTCAAGGCAGCAGAAAGCACCCCTGCACTACCAGGATACAACTCATTCCACACCTTTTGGCACCAGAACTTGGACTGAAGCTCCAAAGGCGGTGGTGTCTCCATATTCATAAAGGATGCACACACCTCCAGACTGGTAGCCCAACATGATGCATCTGAGGTACTTCTGGTGCATCTAACATTGGGTAAGACAGTAATTCAGGTGGTAGCATGCTATAAGTCCCCAGCCATGTCCCAAGTTTCACACTTCACATTCCTAAGCACCCTGGAGAATATTAGGGTCTAACCTAACACTCTCATACTGGGCGACTTCAACTACCCCTCCATTAACTGGGAAAACTACTCATGTACCAATACACTTGCCCAATGCTTTCTGGAATTCATTAATTCCAATGTCCTGGACCAACTTGTTCTTACCCTCACTAGAGGTCGGAACATCCTTGACCTAGTCATTACTAACATGGGCCAGTATTGTTCCACATCAATAGTCAACTCCTCCCTGGTTAGATCCGATCACAAGCTAATCACCTTGGAAATCCACATCCCCCCACCTTCCAACAAAGGTAACCACCATGAAAACCTTCTCCAAAGCTAACTTTGGGCTCCTAAAAACAGAGGTGGCTAACTTCACAGCACCCATGCAAATGGAGAATAGTTGCATGACTGCCATATCATACAACAATGCACTGTACAAACATGTACACAAATGCATGGATCTCGCCATACAGAATAGAACTAAGATGCTCTCCTCAAAAAAAAAGGAAGCCAATCTGGTGGTCCCCTGCCATAAACAAACTCTACAGCTAAAGGAGGAAACTGAGGCAGAATAAGGTGAAGTCCCAAGACTGGAAAGACTCCCTTATCAGCCTCAGAAAAAGGTTGAGTTCCTTCATCAAACCCTCTAAAGCTAGCTATGAAAACAGAATTGCAGCAGATAGTAAAGAAAACCACAAGGCCTTCTATAGTTATGTAAAGCATCTCCATGGCAATACCCAGATCTGCTCTGAGCTACTACACAATGGTATCTCCTATATCGAGCCAACAGATATTGAAAATATACTGGCGAACAGATTCATTGCTAATTTTACCCCCCCAAAGGACCAATCACAATACCAGTAGATTGCCAAGCACCCAATATTACTGCTGCACAGGTTAAAACAGCACTGTCTAAGGCCAAGAATACAGCTTCTATGGGACCGGACAGTATCCCTGGGTGTGTTCTACATGTACTACAGAGGGAACTGGCACCTCACCTGTGTGCCGTGTTCAATCACAGCCTCACATCAGGCTTTTTCCCTACCGAATGGTACACTACTACAGTCATCCCTCTCCACAAAGGAGGAGTGACTACAGACCCCAGGAACTATCGCCCCATTAGCCTGATGAGCCTGATATGTAAAGTTATGGAACACGTCATCATGGACCTAATAAATAAGGATATAGGGAAACTCCAAACTCTGGATCCTACACAGTTTGCTTTTGTGAAGGGTAGACCATGCCTTCTCAACTTGGTTGACTTCTATGAGTCAGTCACCAGAGCTGTGGATGAAGGTAAGCTTGTTCATACAACCTACCTTGATCTGGCCAAGGCCTTTGATACCATTCCCCACTAAAGAATCACAGAAAAACTTACTAAACTAGGCATCAACCCCTATATCACTAGGTGGGTTGAAAACTGGCTCACAGATAGAACCCAGAGTGTGAAAGTAGTTGACTCCAAGCCAGACTGCCGACCAGTCATGAGTGGAGTCCCACAGGGTTCAGCCCTGGGTCCTCTCCTGTTTGGTATCTACTTCTCTGAAGTCCAGGCCAACACGAATGGACTCTGGCTGACAAAGTTCACAGATGATTGCAAGTTGGGAGCTATTATTAACTCCCCAAGTGATGCTGACATCCTACAGAAACGCCTCAATGAGACCAACGACTGGCGTCAGAACCATGGCCTTTAGCTCAATGTCAAAAAATGTGTCTTCATCCCCTTTGGGAGAAACCCAGTTCCCTTGAATTACCACATTGATGGTAGTACGCTGAACACAGAAGGCATTGTAAGAGATCTGGGAACACAGGTTGAAAGCAACCTCTCTTTTGACCACCACGTTGCCACTGTGGTTAGAAAGCCCTTCTATGTGGCACATCTCATTACTAAGGGTTTTGCATCCAGGAAGAAAGAGGTCATTGTCTCCCTCTACTCTTCCCTCATTTGGCCAATTATCAAGTACAATGCCCCATTTGGCATGTACCTCACTAGACACCTGCAACAACTGGAGAAGCCATAAAAGTACCTCACAAAGAGGATCCTAGGCCTTAAACACTTGTCCTATATGGACATACTCAAAAAACTCCAACTATTCTCTGTCTCGTATCGCCTACTTAGAGGTGATCTCTGCTTGACTTGCAAAGCCATGTCTGACCCAGTGCTGTTAGAAATGCTACATCTTAAAGAAATCACAATCCCTCCACACCACATGCTCCAGAGACCTCAACCTCACCACAATCAACAGAACATGCTGGAAGGACAGGTTCATAACCCAGAGACTGCCCATGCTGTGGAATAGACTTCCCATACATGTCAAGCAGAGCACCTCACTGGCCTTCTTCAGGAGAAATCTTGATGAGTGGATGGAAAATAGAAAATTCACCCTGGGGATCACTCCTGTGGCTCTACTCGACATAGACGCCAGAAACTAAGGTTGGGTGGCATGATGCCAGGGTAATCCTATGGGCTAGGCTTGTATAGACTCCAGGGCCATTAGCCTAGTACACACCTATGAACCTATATGGCATGCAAAGCATAATATAATAAGGATTCATTTCTACCAAAAGATGCTGTGAAATTGATTCTAAAGAGGGGGGATCTAATGTAGTATTTATAAATAGTACATTTTAAATCCCCAAAGTTTATGAGGTGTAGGACCGGATTTCCTTTTTCGGGCAGTTATTTGCCACTGTATATGCATCTGCTCTTTTGTGCATTGTTAATATATTACTTCTCTAGGCTACTGGTGACATAGAAATGAACCTACACATATACTATACAGTGCACCTTTGATGTTTGCATCTTTCTGCAGTTTTCCTTTCTTAGTGATATTATTTTCCATACAGTCATTCTCTATGGAATACTACAGTCTCAGCTATCTACATATTAATCTAGCGATCCTTTTTTAAACATGCTATCCTGTCGAGTGACTTTTGTTACTTAAACTGCAACGTGCAGTGCATTATTCGTGACATAAGATGGGTGCATCTTTTTTTACTACATCATGTTATAGTGTTTTTTTTTTTCCAAAAACGTGCAACAGTGTTAACTACACCATGATGCAGGTTACCTCTAATTACTGCTTCAGGTCTTAAATATCAGTACTAGGTTGTGCCATTACTATTGTATAAATAATGTCACACTACAGTTAATTCTTTTTAATCTACATCATCCTACAGGGTCTCTGTGCTGGCTATACCTTGCAGTATGATATTCTTAGCAGAACTATGTTACACAGTGTCCTGTGGTGACAAATGTATTGTAAGATGAAGATTTAAAGTAATAATTTCTTCTGAATAGTTTTGGTGGCCATTCATTTATGCTGATGCTTGAATAGCAGAGCTTGTTCCGGTACTTTCCTTTCCAGCCACGTAGCTACAACTCTTAGTGGCTTAAATGGAATATATTGTATTTATTGCATGTTAAGTAATTCATTGCAGTATACTATGTATGAATTAATATTATTATTTTGAATACCAGGAAGTCTACAATAAAATAATAGTATAAATCATGCAAAATGGTGCTGAAGATAAATGAATGCATACATGCACACGTCTTGCAAATTGTATTTTAATTGGATACACATACTGAATACAAATTTCATGTGACATGCTCTCAGCAAAAGTTACACATAAAACAATTAATATTGTAGCAATTAATTTGCCAGCAAATATCTCATTTGTAACTGTTTTTATAAGTTTACCATATTCAACAAATTAACCAAAAGGAAATAGAGCAAATAGGTTTACCACAGATAAAGGTAGTTTGGTTAAAAAATGATTCGCCAAATCCATATCACCAAATAATAATCCTTAAGCCATTTGGGTCAAGGTGATTTAAAAGCATTGTCTCACGGGATAAGATCTCCCTGCCTTCCACAATTCCTTGGCATAGGTTTTCTATTCGCAGAAGGTGTTTGGATATGTGACTTGGTGATGAATTTAGGTGAACTACACTTTGAAAAATAATTTCTTGGTCACTCATAATGCTTCCATTTCAAATTATATGTGTCAGTGTTCATTTTAGAATCAATACCTTGGAAGATGCTATCTTAATGAGAAAAAACGAATGGTAGAAGAGTTGTAGTCATAGTCAAGAATGTTCCTTCACCACTGCTGAAGGCCAATTGCCAGTTTATAAGGGTTTGTAGCTGCCAACAATTGTTCTGCATTGAGGACAATAGTGTGTTGCATCCTTACATGAGTCCACAACAAAGGGGATCCAGCAACATAACCAAAACCTAAAAGAATAAAACCCAGAGTTACAATGCATAAAATAGATATGAGATGCACATGGGCAGCAACTCTCCATTTATAATTAAAGTCTATACTTATTCCATTTTTAACTCTATCACAGATTGTATTGTTTATGAACAACTAATATTTTAGAAGGAAACAGATAAATATATACAACTTGCTGTATACTTTTATTTTACTGCACAATGATTTATATTTAAATGTTGCATTCATGTGTCAGTATCAAAACACACCATCATTAAAGCACACATGCAGAAGTGAATGAAAACATATGATGCTTTGAATTCCAAACTCAAGAAACAGAACAGGAAAGCAGTTAGTCCTTTCACTCTTCTCACTCAGATGCAAATCTCTCTGAGTGACTTGTGATGGTACAGAAGTTGGACATTGTGCTACAAAGAAAATAAAGCCATGAAAGGAATTCTGCATCAAATCCATAATGTTATCTTCATGTATCACCTTGACAAATGTAGGACACCTCACCATATGAAATGCAGCAGGTACAATTTGTTTATCAGTTAATTTATTCATTAATATGTAGGTTTCAACACTGACCTATTCCTTGGTAAATTTACAGTTTAAGAATTAATATATCTCATCAGCTATTAGATAAGTCCTCTACAGTTTGGTAAAACAAAAACTGGTGAAACAATTCATTAAAATCTATTATCAAAATTTATAGACACTGAAAAACTCCTGAAGAGGGGTAGGAAAATGCATTAGATCCACCATGTTAGTGATATGGGAAAATGTTCTCTACTATTAACAAAACAAATCTTAGTTCGAAGTTGCATCACCTCATTTCATTATGCTGGGGAGGTCCACAGTCATATATTTCTGTGAAATATTTTGAATAAATTATATTTCCATGGATAAAGATTCTTGTCTAATCATCCTTTTCTCATATATATATATATATATATATATATATATATATATATATATATATATATGAAGTACTACTTCTATCACATAAATAAATGCAAAATTAAATGAGATAATGTTAACACAAAGGATTTACCAACTACTATTTCTTTCTTTATTTCTCATTGTTTACCAGGAAGTTCCAACTGGGGTTCATCCTGTTTTCAGTGGAGTCCCAGGGAGAAACCATGCTAGGCAAGTATATTCAAAGACCAAAAAATGACATTTTATAAGAAAAGTTGAGTTTACACCAAAACACATTTATATAGGTTCATAGGTAGGTACTAGGCTATTGGCCCTAGAGCCCATACAAGCCTAGCCAAAAAATGTACCCTGGCTTTCGCAACCCAAGAAAATTATTTTCCTGTGCCCCTGTTGAGCAGAGTCATAGAAGTGATCCCCGGGGTGAATTCCCCATTTCCCATCCAATCATCAAGATTTTTCTTGAAGAGTGCTAATGAGGAGCTCTGACATAGATAGGTATATCCTATATTATCCTATATATTATATGCATACGTTTAGAATTCACAATTATATAAATACATCTAAAACATATGACATACAGTAACTTATGGATTTAAGGAAATACATTTTTTCCTGAGGTAGCTGGTTAATAGAAATTACATAACTAGACAGCGGATGTGCTATTTTATTTATTTATTTATTTATTTGCAGTTGGTTTACCAGGATAGTCCATTGGGCCAAAAGAACCCGTTTTCAATGGAGTCCTGGGGAGAAAAGCTCCAAAAAATAGACATACAGACTAGGTACATACAATAGAGAAAAGCTCTATAAGCAAACAAACTTACTAGGTACATACAATAGATTACTAAAGATACTTATACAATTTTAAAAAATAATACAGTCATTGAATTCGCGTTTGAGGTACTTTCCACTAAGCAATCTTATAGAAGTAAGTAGAATAAATGTGGGGAGTGTTAGGGCTAAAGAGGTAGTAATTTGTAGAAAGTAATTGTTTATGTAGGCATAGTTGAGTAATATAGGAATGATTGGGAGATGAAGAGTACCTTGTTTTTAAGATGGGTGGGAACAAGAGCATTCCCATAGGGATTTAAGATGTGTGTGAAGGGATTTTTTGAACATATAATGATTACCACTGGTGCGAATGGATGGTGGGAGTGAGTTCCAAAGTCATGCTAGGTTAAAGGATAGAAGGTTTTTACCTGGGGGACGAGTTGGTTTATGAACTTCTAATAGGTTTTGATTGTTTGACCTTAGGACTCTGTCGGGTAGGTGCAATGTAAAAACAGAAGACAGGGAGGGACAAAGAGATGGGTTATTGATGAGCTTATGGGCTAGGGTTAGCTGAGTGAAGTTGAGCTGATGTGGAAGTTCAAGCCAATTAAGTTTTTGGAGAGAGGAACAGTGGTGGGTGGAGGACCTGTGACCGTTAGCAAACTTGGCGATTTTGTTATAGCAAGAAGAAAGTTGTTTCTTTAGAGAGGACTGGAGATTAGTTAGGAGAGGTGATCCATAGAGAAGGGAGGGGATAAGGAAGGAAGAAGAGAGGGAAATTTTGGTGGTCTTTGTGAGGTATTGATTTTGACGATATAGCATGCCAAGTTTTGGTGGGTTTTTATATTTAGTTGTAGATGGGAGTTGAAATTAAGCTGGTTATCAATTTGGACACCTAGCAGCTTGGTTTCAGACACCAGTTCTAGGATTGAGTTGTTTTGGCTAGTAATGAAGAATGTGTTTGTATTGAAGGGAGTATTTCTGGAGGGGGTAAATACCATGAGTTTAGTTTTGGAGGCGTTAAGAGCTAGATGGTTTGTTTTCATCCAGTGCTCAGTGATTGAGAAAGCTTCTTGTGTGAGGTTTTGAAGCTTAGAGGAAGATGTGGCAGAACAGATAATGGTAGAATCGTCAGCGTATTGGATGATGTTAGAGAATGGGATAGATTTGTGAAAATCATTTATAAATATGTTGAAGAGAAGAGGACCAAGTATAGAGCCTTGGGGAACTCCGGTGGGGGTGCTGAGAAAAGAAGAAGTGGCCTTTTTCCATTTTACAGCTTGGTATCTGTTAGATAAGTAACTGGAGAACCAGTTTACTGAGGAGGGAGAAAGGTTAAGTTTTGAAAGTTTTGTTAAGAGCAGACTGTGTGAGATAGTATCAAAAGCCTTAGAGAGGTCGAGTAGTAGTGTGGAGACAATTTGGCCAGAGTCACGTGCTTTGTTTACGGTTTCGAGATAGGAGAGGAGGGCTGTCATGGTGCTATGATTTGGCCTAAAGCCGTGTTGTGTAGGTGTGAGAAGGTTGTTCTCTAGAAGATGTGGTAGTAGTTGAAGTTGGATACACTTTTCTAGAAGCTTGGAGATGGGGGACAGGATAGCGATGGGACGGAAATTGTTGACATTGTGGTTGCTACCGCCTTTATGTAGAGGGATGATAAAGGCTTGTTTCCAGAGTTGGGGCACAGTACATTCCAGGATTGAGCGGTTGATGAGAATGCTTATGGGATAGGCAATAGCTTCAGCAGCTATGCTTAGGAAGTATGAGGGGATGTTATCTGGTGCATTAGTGCCAGGCTTCAATTTTTGAAGGAGTTTCTTTATTGTAGATGTAGGTGTAGGTTTTAAAGAGAATAGAGCAGAGTGGAGAGGGAGAGTATTTGATGTTGGTAAGGAAGATGAGGAAGTTGGGGAAGGAGAAGAGTTGGGGGATATAGAGTGAGTAGATGGGAAAGTGGAAGGAGAAAAAGTGCAGGGTGGATTTTTGGCAGGAGAGGGTGGGGGGGTATTGGATTGTAAGGTAGAAGTAGTAAAAGAGGAAGTTAATTTACTAATGGATTCAATGAAGAAGGAGTTAAATTGAGTGGCTAAATCTAAATCTGGAGCATTTGGGTCAGGGGTAGGGGTGTGTGGTTTGCTGGGGTTTAGGAGGGTGGAGATTCCTTTCCAGAATTTCTGTGGATTTGTTTTATTATTGTTTTGGAGGGTGAAGAAGTAATTTTGTTTGTCAGAGATAGTAAGATTTTTGCTTTGTTTCGAAGGGTTCGATATTCTGTGTAGGATTCAGGGGTCTTTCTTTTCTGATAGAGTGCCCAGGCTTTATCTCTAAGGTGCATGGTTGCTAATGTGTTTTTGGTAAGCCAGGGGGCAGAATTATTTTTTATTCTTTTTGTCCTTAAGGGAGCAAGGGAATCTAATACATTTAGAAATGTAGAATTAAAGTGGGAGACTGCGTCTTCTAAGGGTAGTGTCCTTAGATTGTTCCAATTAATTGCATTTAGAGAATCTAAAAAGGTTGTTGGGTTAAAATTTTTGTGGTTGCGGGTAGTAATATAATTGTGGGGGTGGTGAGATATACAGGGGAGTCGATGGGTGAAAGTGGGCATATGATCACTTAGAGCGTCGGGAAGAGTACCACTATCAGAGTAATAGTGGGGATGTGAAACTAGGATCCAGTCTAGTATACTGCCACAGGAGAGGTTTTTGATGGACGTGTTACTTTGTTGATTAGCTGGGAAAAGTTATATAGGTTAATGTTAAGGGGGTTAGTTGGAGATTGTATGGAGGTCCAGTTGATATTTACGTCACCTAAGATTATGGTTTCATTATTAATGTTATTGGAGAGCCAAGAGAGGATGTCTTCTAATGTAGAGATATTGTCCCCTGGGGGGATATAGAGTGATGCAAGACATATGTGTTTATGCTTATTGACTTGAAGGAGAGTGAGGAGTAATTCAGCGTTTTTGAAGTGTGGGATAGGTTTGTCATAGGGAGTAATTAACAAGGAAGTTGAAAATATGAGAGCTACACCGCCGCCTTTTTTGTGGGACCTGTCCTTTCTAATGATAGAGTAGTTAGGTGGAATTATTTCGGAGTCTTTTATATGGGGTTTTAGCCATGTTTCTGAGATAGATAAGATGTCAGGTTTATTGTGTGAGAGCCAGGCATGGAGGGTTGCTATTTTATTGACTATGCTTTGGAAGTTTAATGAAGTGAGTAATACAGGCTTGCGCATGGGGGTGGAGGTGGAGGGGCCTGGGTTTGGATGGATATCACCAGATAAGAGATTGGTAACTAGCTGAAGGATATGGCTAGAGAGGCAATTTAGCAGTTTAGAAAAAGGATTAGGTAGTATTGTGCTTATCAGATGTGAATATGAGAAGAATAGCAGAGGCAAAAAGGGATTTAGCAGGAGGTAGAACTTAAGAGGGCAAGTAGGTATATGAAACATTTAGGTAGACTGAGGTAGACAGCTTGCTCAAGCCTCTGTTAAAGGAAATAAATGTAGTAGTAGTTACCTGGGAAATAGAAACTTTGTAGGAGGGAAAGCAGGTATAGGGTGGAGTGGCAGTCTGTAGAAGAATAGTGTAAACGACAGCTGTGAGATTTCTTACCGACAGCGATATAAAGTTAACATATGTAAGGTTAGGATACAGCTAGGTCAAGTAAAAGGAGTGTAACTTTGAAGGTGGAGTTTAGGTTTAGTAATGAGGGGGTAGCCTGGGGTAGTGCATGAGCACAAGCAATTATTTAGCAGGTGTTACTTTAGTGATGATTTGAAACCATGGAGTGTGTCTACCTGTCTTATTTCAGTGGAGGGGGGTGTTGCTATCTGGGGAGAGTATAATGAGTGTCCTGCACTGTTATTTGACTTTTTGATGAAATGAAAAGTTTTGTTGTTGGATTTTAGAGCTTGATAAATGGCATAGGGTTATAGTATTCCTTTTGGAGTTGGGCATTTTTGTGGGGAGTTTATTTGTTTATGGGCTGTAATGAGTTAATGGTAGTTGAGGTGATTTTTAAGTTCTGACCAGTTAATGTTTTTTAGTGCTTTGCAATGGTGGGTTTTTTAAGGATTTGTTTTTTTTTTTTTTGCAAAGTTTGTTATAGGCTGTCTCAAGTTTATTTTTGATAGTTAAGTTCAGGTTTGAAAGGATGAGTGAGGCATACATTACGGATGGAAGTAGGTATGTTTGTGCTTTGTTTTTCTTATGGAGTTATTAGTGAGGAATTTCCTAGCCCTGTAGAGGGATCCTAGTTTCCAGTTTGTTTTTTGATGGCTTGGAGTAGGAGTTGGTCATTTCTGTAATTATCATTGAGTATTAGTCCAAGGAGTTTTGTCTTTGTGACAGATTCTGGTTTTCTTGGTTGGTAGGATATGAAAAGATTGCTTTTGGTTTGAGTAGTTTCTAGTTGTGTTTTTTTTTAGCATATACGATCAAGTCTGAGCTACTTAGCTAGAATTCTATGGCTAGAAAGGCCCTTTGGGTGTTTTCTTGCAGGGAGACGTGTTAGGGCTGAGCAGATGAGAGTGATATCATCTGCATATTGCATCAGGGTAGCTTGTTTAGCCTTGGTGTGTAGATTATTGATAAAGATATTGAAAAGTAGGGGTCTAGAATTGATCCTTGAACGACTGAAAAAATTAGAATAGTATTGTTACCATTTCACAGCTTGTTTCCTATTGGATAAGTACTTGTGGAAAGGTCTACTTCAGAAGACTGACAAACAAAAAGGCTGATTCTCAAAATACTGAAAACTCAAAATACTGAAAACATTTTAATGCATGGGGGCAAGCCCCCCCATGCACCCCCCTATATCCCCTGCTAATTATATAAACCAACTCCAAGATTGCACAACTGTGAAGAAGGGGAAAATTCCATCCTTCGGTATTTTGAGATTCAGTCTTTTTGTTTTTTTTTCAGTCTTCTGGAGTAGACCCACTGTGCAATCAGGTTAGGGATGGCATATTGAGACCTAGAGAGGCTAGTTCCTCACCTGGTTTCAGGTGTGAATCAGTACTGAATACTTTAGAAAGGTCTTGGAAGACTGTTGAGACTGGGTTACCATTACTTTAGAGTTAATTAAATGTGTTTTTGTAATGTTTAAAAGAGTAGTGGTGCTATGATTAGGTTGAAAGCATGTTGAGTCAAGGAGAGTAGGTTATGGTTGGTGAGGTATCTGAGCAGCTGTGCATAGATGCATGTTTGTAATATCTTGGATAATGGTAGGAGGATGGCTATTGGATGGTTGTTGGTTAGGTCTGTAGAATTTCCGTCTTTATGTAGGCGTATGCTGTTTGATATTTTCCAGACGTTGGAGATGTGGTTTTCTTTTATGGATCTTTTGAGAAGTATGGAGACTGGGACTATAGCTTCTGATGCTAGTTTGAGCTACTCCATTGGGAATTTGTCAGCAGTCAAGGTGGTTAGTTTCATTTTTAGTAGGTAGTTTTTTTACTGTTAAGGTGATACATAATCAAGTTTAAAAAGTAAATAAACTGTAGTTAAAACGGCAGCAAGGTACTTTAATATAACAATTGGTAAGCGCTTTGTAAAAACTTCTTCAGGCCATTACAAACAATAAAATCAAATGAATAAATACAAATTCAAAATATAAGCAGCCAATAACAAACAGTTCTTGGAGCACATGATAAAAATCAATTATCTTCTATCTTTCAGCCTAGGCTTTAAATAGACCTTGTCATTAAGTCCCCACATTTTATCTGCCTACAAATGTAATATGCAAAATAGTTCCCGACTCTCAGTCTGATTAATCATGTCTCCAAGCCTGCCCTTTTCATTAATAACTTCTATAACTTTAAACTTAAAATCATGTTTGGCATCATTCTCTCTAACATGTCTTGCTAAATAATTATTCATATTTACATTTCTTATGTCTCTCTGATGTTCCCTCATTCTTTCAAACAACAGTTTGATAGATACACAACCTACTTTTTCATTTAGAAATAAAAAGTCCCTTAAGAGACTTTTATGTTACAAAGACAATGCTGTTAACAGTAACATGATTCTTCATGGCACTGTTCTTTGTGGAATGTGCAACATCTGCTTTCTAATTGATTCCTGTAGTGAGTTTATTCATCCAGACACTGGTCGTGTATAAGTTTAGGGCACATGCCACTTGCAAGACTATGAATCTGGTCTATTTGGCACAATGTTAGGCCTGTAATGAATTGTGTATAGGCAAGACAAATATGACATTGTTTGAAAGAAATGGGGGGACTTAATGACAATGTCTCTTTAAGGCCTAGACTTAAAGAAGGTAGATACTAATGGACTTTTATCATGTGCTCCAAGAACTGTTTGTTATTGGCTGCTGATATTTTGAATTTGTATTTATTCACTTGATTTTATTGTTTGCAATGGTCTGAAGAAGTTTTTACAAAAGTGCTTACCAACTATTATATTAAGTACCTTGCTGCCATTTTAACCACAGTTTTTTATTTATTTAATGTTTTCTGTGATTTGGTTTCTGATCTGGTGGTGGTGTTTTTTAGGTTTAAAAAGTACTTTGTTCTTGGTAGGGGGATGTAGAACAGTGAGGGGTGAGGTGGATTTTTGTTTGGTAAGAGATAAGATAGAACATACACCATGACTTGACTGGCATTATTATCTGAGTGTTTAGAGGTTTTGGTGGGTTGGGGGTAAATGGTTGCCTGGGGTTTTGCAACAACTTTAAGGACAGCAAGGACAGTTTGGAATTACTTTGGTAGTTATTTTGTAGGTTTGTAAAATATTCTTTCTTGTCATTAAGTGTTTGTTTTTTTTTGTGAGATTTTTGAGATATTTATAATTATGTAGGGTTAATTGTGTTTCTTTTTTTTGTGTATATTTTATAGGCAGGTCTCTATTTGACAATTGCCAGTAGCTGCTTAGTAGTCTTTGTTAGCCAGGGTGCTGGAATAGATTTGACTCTTGTTTCTCAGTGGGGCCTGTTTGTTTAAGATGATTAGGAAGATGTGATTAAAACAAGTAACTACTTCATCTAGTGCTGATGTTTTCATGCAGTTGCAGCTATATTGCTTTAGAGTGGTTATAAGGTATTCAGGGATGAACGTCTGCAGATTATGGACTTGTTTGTATGTTGTTTGCTTCTGAAAGTTTAGCCACTATCTGATAGAATAGGTGGTTAGATGGTCACTAATAGACTAGGTCTTATTTGAAAGAATCCAATCTAGTGTGATTTTTTTGCTAGATGTTTTGTGGGTTCTAGCAGTGACATTTAACAGTTGTGAGAATCCAAATAAGTGTAGACAGATGAGGGAATTGTTATTTGTTTCCAGTCTGTGCTTATGTTTTTTTTTTAATATTGTGATGAGGCCACTGAAAATCTTCTTCAATTGTGGCTAGATTGTTTCCAGGGGAACTGTATAGTCCTACTAGGCAGACTGATTTATTGTTATTGAGTTTGAGTTGGGGAATGAGAATTTCATTGTTTTGAAATTTTGGAGTAGTTTGAGGATGCTGGATTACTTCTAGGGTGTTTGTAAAAATCATTGAACTCCACCTTCTCTTTTTGTTAGTCTGTCTGATCTGACTATGTTATATCCATGGGAGAGTAGTTCATTACTAGTTATTTCTGACTTTAATCAGGTTTCAGTAGCTGTGTGTATTTCAGGGTTACAGTGTGAAAGGGTTGCGTGGAGATCATCAGTCTTGCTGCATATTGTTTGAAGACTGATGTTTAGGAGAAATTTGTTGTGAACTGAGTTGTGGTTTGTGAGAGGACTTGTATCATTCTGAATGGGTGTGTTTGATTCTGACAGTTTATTGGTGCTCAGCAGGGTTGGGGTGTATGTCCCCACTTTGGACCAGCTTTGTTATGGTATAGAGATATGTGTAGAAATATCTAGCTTTTTTATCTGTATGTAGGTAGGTGTTTAAAGATGTATGTGTTCGTAGTGAGTGTGGATATAGTTCAAGAGATATGGTTGAAAAATGTGGTGTGTTAGAGGACTTTGTCCGAGAGAAAGTGGGTGGATGTAAGTGGGATTGTATGATGTTGATCTGGGTGAGAAGGGTGAGTAGTGCTCTGGTGACTGTAAAGGAAAGCTTTGCTCTTGAAAGTAATGTAAGATATGTCACATGTACTTCATGACAGTGGGAGTAGTGCTTGTTGTAGTGCAGGCTTGTTAGGTTACTATGTAGTGGAGTGCATGTTTAGCGTGGCTAGCATGTGTTATTGAAGGATGCAAAAATATTAACCAAGGTAGGGGTCTTAATAGTGATGGAGGATGGTGGAAGTGTGCTAGAAGTTGATATTGGTTAATTGAGAGAGGTGAGTTTGGGTTGTTAAGTATAAATATAGGAGTAGTGGGGGGTGGGTGGAAATTGGGGATAGGTAGAGCAGAGTAGTGTAGTTAGAGTAGTGGGAGGGTGGAACAGAACAGGGCCCATGCGCAGATTATTGTAGTCAACATAAACAATCAGTGGAGCTGCATTTAGAAGAAAGGCAAGCTTATTAAGGCAATATTAAAAAGATTACTCTATCACAAACAAGGTGCATTTTGTGCCAATGCTTTTGAAGTAAAGAAAATAGCAATAGACAATACTATGTCACACAGAATATGGAGGGAACTTGATTTAAGCTAGGAGACTTACTTGTACATTAGATTTTCCTCCTAGGGACTGTAACAAAATTGTGTTTTTGTGTTTACTTTTAATTTTTTTAGATGTCCCACCTAGTATAAGCTTTTACTGTTAGAAACAGAGTGCTTAAGCAATATGTTTTTCTAATGTTTATTTGCAGGATATTCTATTGCTAGCTAATTGACTATTAGTGGAAGAACAATTGCATTGATTTAGTTTTAGTGGAAGGGGCTGGAGCCCTGTAGTAGTGTGCATGTTGTAAGATGGACAGATAATGTTAAATAGGGAGAACATCAGTAGCTTATGAATATGAGTTGAACAGCATTAATCATACTTTAAATGTTCTTTTCGACAAGGGAGAGGGGCAGTCTTGGTTGTATTTGACCAGTCTCACCAAGTACATTGGCAAAGTTTTCAGGAAGGTGGATGGTGATACACTATATATTTAGTTTTACTGTCCACAGCCGAAAGAGAAGGAAATAAGCAGTATAAAAATAAACTAGTTGACTATGGTGAAAATAGAAATTAAACTAAGTCAATAAACAGAGAGAAATCTATTTTTTTATGATTTTTGTTTATTATTTTTAAATGGAAAAATGTGTCTGACAGTGTTGTATTCATTTATATTGAAAGCAGTGTGTAATTTATTTCAATAAACTGTAATATTTGACATCTTAGCATTCACTACTGTTATAAAGTATTAGAATTTATTTGTCTGAGGTCATTTCCTCCTCCTATAACCTTTGATGGCTTTGCCACATGGCCCAGGTAATGGATGAAAATGTTCTTGCACCAGCACTCCCACCCATTTAACAAACAAACAAACTGGTCTTATTGTCAACCGGGAAAAACCCAAAAGACACAAACAAACTGTCATTGTTCTGTAATGGGTTACCATCTCTGCAGTAGGGGCAAGGGTTGTTACTAGTTTTGTGATGTAAAAAGACTTCTAATGGCATGTAAAAGAATAAACGTATCAAGGAAATATGGAGGCTTCTTCAGTATTTTTCTAAAACCAATAAAGTACAGTTGTGTACACTTACCATAAATGTAGATGTTCAAGTGTTTGTTGCAGTCATCACACTTGGGTTATCTGCCGGCAGGAAGCCCTCAGTCGGCCTGAATACCAGAGACTTAGTATTTCTGCGTCGGTTGCTGTCACTCCAGGACTGACATCAGGTTGTCAGGAGTATAAAAACAGGCAGCCAACGCCATTACATAAGTTTTTCTTGCCTCAAATGTCAGGAGCCCCCAAATAGGAAGCTAAGTTATGGTGGGGGAAACATCAACAGTAAAAAGTAAATACCAATACCCCTAAAAGGGGTGACTAATAGACATAGAGAGGAGAGAGAGAGACAAGGAGGCTGGAGGGAGGGAAACCAGAACTGCAACACTGAACCCACTTGAACATCTACATTTATGGTAAGTGTACACAACTGTACTATGTTCTTCATGTTTCACTGTTGCAGTACTCACATGTGGGTTGATTCCCAAAGCTAAAGAAAGGGAGGAGGCAGTCAAGAAGAGTTGGAGTTGGCTAGTATGCCCTGCAGGACTGCTGTTGCAAAACCCGCCCTGGATTTGGAAAAGATAGGCAGGTGGTAATGCTTGGTGAGTGTGTGTACAGAACAGCAGCTTCCAGAATGTTCCTGGTAGGGACTACCCTGAGGAATGCTGTAGAGGTAGACGTTGCTCTAGTGGAATGTGTTCTGACCCTCTGAGGGGTTAGTTTCCCGTGGTGCTTGTAGCAGAAATGGGTGCAGTGTGCTATCCATTTAGAAATTGTTTGCTTTGAAATGGCCTTGCCCTCTGCCCCTAGTGCAAAGCTGACTAGTAACTGGTCAGATTTCCTGAAGGGGTTAGTCCTATCAAGGTAGAATCTGAGCTGTCGGTGCACGTCCAAGGAGTACAGGATCCTTTCCCCTTTATTTTGAGGATTAGGGAAGAAGGTTGTCAAATGGATAGATTGATTGAGAGCCACACTGAACACCACTTTAGGCATAAAGGAAGTATTAGTCCCAAGGGAAACCCTGTCAGCATGGAAAATAATAAAGGGTTCCACAGTCATAAGTGCTTGTAGCTCAAACACTCTTCTAGCTGAAGTGATGGCCAGAAGCAAGGCTGTTTTCCAAGAGAGGAAATTTAACTCTGCTGATGCTGCAAGCTCAAAGGGGGTAGTGTGAGCTTTTCCAGTACAAAGTTAAGGTCCGAAGCAGGGGTGGGTGCCCTCCTTGGTGGTCTTAAGTTGTTTGCCCCTCTCAGGAACTGTTTGATAAGAGGGTGAGAGAAGAGAGGTGCCTCAGTGTTGTAATGAGCCGAGATGACAGAGGCATTGTCTTAATGGAGGAGAAGGATAGGCCTCTGTGGAGTAGGTCTGCTGGGTAATCCAGGAAATGGAAGGCAGTGCTGTGTCTTTTCCTTTAGACTGAATCCAGGAACAATACCTTTTCCACTTATCAGCATAGGATTTCCTTGTACTGGGTCTTCTGGTTTCAAGAATGACGTCCAGCACCCGCTTGCTTAGTCTGGTCACTGGGGGAGAATTTAAGGAATAAGCCAGGCTGCAAGATTCACAGTTTGCAGTTGTGAATGCAAGATCTGTCACCCCTGCTGAGTGAGGAGGGTTGGGATCTGGGGTAGGTGCCAGGGTGGCACCGGTGAAAGGCTGCACAGTAGTGGGTGCCAGTGCTGGCATGACCAGTCTGGGGCAATCAGGATTGTCCTTGATCTGTCATGTCATATGTAAAGCAATATTCTTGAGAGAAGAGGTAGTGGGGGGGATGTATAGACTGAGAGGTTTTCCCACTGGAAGGATAGGGCATCCACTTCCCACACCCTGCTGTGAGGTGTCCTGGTGCAGAATTTGCTGAGATGGTGATTGCAGGGGGAGGCAAAGACGTCCACCTCTGGAGTGCCCCATTTATGGGTTAGAATAGTGAAGGTGCTGGGGTCTAATTGCCACTCGTCTGGGTCTAGGAGATTTCTGCTTAAGTCATCTGCCAGAGAGTTTGTTTGCCTGGCAGGAACTGAGCTTGCAGATGAATCTGCATATCCAAGGCCATGTTCCACAGGGTCATGGCTAGCCTTTAGAGTAGGTAAGAGTGGGTTCCCCCTGCTTGTTTATGTACCACATAACTGTGGTGTCTGTTTTTTCAGCAGGGATCCTGGTGAGAGTAGGGACCTGAAAGCTGTTAGAGCATGCTGAACAGCTAGCATCTCTTTTTTATTGATGTGCAGATGAGTTTGACTTGGGCTCCAGTGACCCTGAATACACTTGTCATCCAGGTGTGCCCCCCAGGCATAGTCTGATGCATGTGTGGTTAGAGTGTGGGTGGCATGAGGTAGTGTAAAGGGAAATCCCTTGTTGTGGTTGCATGCTGCTGCCCACCAAAGAAACTCTGTCCTTCGACAAGGTATGATGGTTTCCAGGTCCTGAAAATGCTGGCCGTAAAGACTTTAAGTACCATTGAAGTTTCCTCGTATGCAGTCTGGCATATGGAATTAGTAGGATGCAAGAGGCCATGAACCCTACGGCCTGCAGAATTTTCCTTGCGGACAGCTGGGTTCTGGTGGCCATTTGAGTGAAGTAGCCTGTCAGGCTAGTTTTTCTGGAGTAAGGAATGCCAACTAGGATGCTGTGTCCAAGCTTGCTCCCAAGAATACAATCTTTTGACTGGGAACTAGCTTTGATTTATTTTCATTGATAGTGAACCCCAGGGAGGATAGAAGGTTCTTTACAAATGTCAGGTGCTGCAGCAGCTGTTCCTGACTGTCTGCCTGAATCAGGCAATCATCCAAGTATGGGTAAATTTGACTTTTTCTCTGACTGCAATAAGCAATGGCTGGAGCCAGGCATTTTGTAAATACTCTGGGAGCAGTGGATAAACCAAAGAGAAGTGCAAAGAACTGATAATACACAGATCCTTCCATGAAACGTAGGTATTTCCTGCATGAGTCCCTGATAGGGATATGCAGATATGCATCTTTTAGGACTAGGGTGGCTAACCAGGTATCTTTGGACAGCATAGGAAGAAGCTGCTGAAGGGTGAGCATTTTGAATTTTGGTACCACCAGGAAGGTGTTTAGAGTGGAAAGATCTAGGATTGGGTGCCAAGTGCCCTCTTTTGTAGGTACCAGGAAAAGTCTGGAATAGAGCCCTTGACCAATCTGTTCTGCAGGAACAGGTTGAATTGCCCTTATGGAGAGCAGGGACTAAACTTGATTTTGTGCCGCTGCCCACTGATTTGCAGGAAGGTCTGGGAACCTTTTTGGGATTGGCAGTGAGTGGAAGTAAAATTTGTACCCCTGGGATACAATGTTGAGGACCCATCTGTCTTTGGTGATGGAGGTCCAGTTTTTTGCATGATGGGTAAGTTTTCCTCATAGGGGCACAAGCAGTTGTGCAGAGGTGAGGAGTGGAATAGAGAAGTCATTGTGAATTCTTTCCATAAGGGGGTGGCTTAGCACTTCCTGTTTTTGAAGTGGAGGTACCCCATTGCATAGATCTCTGCATACCCTGAGACTGTAGTCTGGGGGGTGTTTCCCCTGGTTCTAGTTTGAGATGGCCTTGAGGGGGCTAGAAAGGACCAATGTTTTGAGGGGCAATGTCTACTGAATCTAGGAGGCTGCACTTGCAGGAAATATTTGACTGTTTGCATAGATTTAGCCTTTTCTTCCATCTTTTTAGAACCTCTTCCGCTTTGGTGCCAAACAGATTATCCTTGTTCAAAGGGGCGTCTAGTAATTTTGATTTGACATGGTCTGGCAAGGTCTCCTCCTTAAACCAAGCATGCCTTATCAGTAATGAACCAGTGACTGCTGCCCTGCAAGATGCTTCTAGGGTGTCAAAGCCACATTGCAAAGTATGCTTGCTGACTTGGCTTGCAGAATGCATAAGCTCTTGTAATTCTTTATTTTCTGCACAGTCTGTAAAGGTAGCTAATTTTTGCTTAATAAGTTCCATAATATGTTGCTGGTATTTCAGCATGTGAAACTGGCAATTCAATGCGTTAATGGCAAAGTTGCAGAGGTGTATATTTTTTACCCCATCTGTCTAAAGCACGGGAATCCCTGTCTGAAGGGGTGGGATTCTTAGCTGTAGTTGTTTTTATACTTTTAGGCCCCTGTGAAATGATCTCTGGGTCAGCAGTAGGATTTTTGAAAAGGAATTTGTGAAAGTCAGGGACTCTGTAGTACCCGTCTGGTTTTCTTGGAGCAGGGGGTAAAGTATCAGGAGTTAGGCTGGATTCCATAAAAACATCATCCACAACATCCTGAACTGGAGCTATTACTAAAGGTCTATGTTGTGGCAAATCTAGAAATTCTCTGTGTCTCTTTTTGGACTGAGGATAATCCTGGCATTCCCAGTGGAAATGCTCTCTTAAAGTATGTAAGGTTTCACCTAAAGAAAAATCCTCTGGAGGGGAAGCAGAGGGAATGGATTCCTCTACATCTGAATCCTTATAAGGAGATAAAGGCATGTCTTCATATTCAGAAACCTCAGAGTCATCGGACTCTTGGTCTGTTAAAGCTGCTGGGGACAGGTCTCCTCTTCTCTTAGCAGGAGAAGGCTGGCTTCCCCTAATCAGCACAATGAGGTCTTCTGCCATCTTAAGCATTTGATGTTGTGGCAAGGAAGCAGGTGCTTGAGTTTGGGTTGTCGGTTTTTTAGGTGTAGCTCATACTCTTGGCCTTAGAAACTCGGTAGTTTTAGACAGAACTGAAGATGCAAAAGAAGTCATCAGTTTGTGTCGAATATCGGTAATGCAAAGAAATTTCTCAGAAGCCAGTGCCTGCACAGCAGCTCTGGACCCATCCAAGGTTGAGATATCCGCAGGTTCCATAGTCAAAGAAGAGTCTTGTGGCATACTGAACTCCGAACAGGTCTCGGTAGTGGCCTGCAAATCCATCAAAGCAGGCATCAGTGGCTGCGAAAGCATCTCAATGAGTACCGGCAAACTGGTGACTAGCTTAACGGAAGCGTCGTCGGCAGTTTTGGATCTGTGTGGTCTGTCTCTGAATTTATCCTTACATTTTTTTAGAAGATTGGTAGTCAGATGGCTTACCAAAGCCATTTTGGAATATGGAGATCGAGAGCGAAAGTATTTAGCGACAATAAGGGCCCAAAGATGAATAGTTCGGGCATTGAACAAAGCACAAATCCAACAGTGAAGGTACATCGTGGTCTGGGCCTAAACAGGTGATGCAGTAAGAATAGAAATCTCGGTGTGGTATTTCCTTTCCACAGGCAAGACAATTGTTAACTTTTTCTGACATTGGTTAGAGCAAGAAAAAAGGATCCCAATGGGATACTTAGCTTTAGAAGACTTCAGGATGATTCAATTCGGAAACGAAAACTCAGGTAGTGGCCGACCGGCACTCGTGGAAACTGCTTCTGCTTTGGGCTCTTCGGCAAGAAAGGCAGGGGTTATGGCGTCAGCTGCCTGTTTTTATACCCCTGACGACCTGACATCAATCCTGGAGTGACAACAACCGATGTAGAAATACTAAGTCTCTGGTATTAGGGCTGACTGAGGGCTACCTGCAGGCAGATAACCCAAGTGTGATGACTGCAGCAGTGAAACACGAAGAACATCTATGGGATCAACAACAGAACTAGATGTCTGTTTCATTACACTTAAACATGTGCTACTTCCAAAAGAGAGGAGAAAGACAAATATCAATTGTCTCCACAATCATGAATGAACTGTATTTGTGTGCCTTTATTCCAATTTATGTGGTGTCATGGTAAGTTGATAAGAAAGAAAGCAATGTTAATTGAAAATACAGAGCTTATTTCTTTATTGTTGATGAAATAATTCAAAGCCAAAAGTTAGAACAGATTTAAGGTGAATTTTCTGATAAAAATCTAATCTTATGTATAATATTCACTATGTTGATTAGTGAAAGTGCTTGTAAAAGTGGTCAAGCGGGCATGTTGATGAGAGTAGGAGTTGTTGAAACAAGTCCAATCAAATTTGTTTTGGCAAGGTAAGTGTGAGTATCAGACATTAATTCCAGAAACTTTCAGCATTACAGATGGGAATGTGTTTGAGTGTGTTTGTGGGTAAGGGAATAGATCTAGTGTTGTGCATGTGTGCTTTTACATGTGTTGTGAGACTGAGCGTTTTAAAATGAGGTGGTGGTCACGGGTTAGGGTCAGGGTTAGGGTAGGCACACGGTATTAAGATAGGCAGGTGGTTTTCTCCTGCCCACCCTACTAATGTGTGCAAATGTCAACTCTGCCCTTGCCTGTAACCTCAACCTACCCCTTACATTAGAACATCCCTTTCTGTAACACTACCTCTATTCAGACAACCTATTTATGGAGTTCAAGGTAAGGATTTTTTATTGATCACTGAATCTAACTGTTAGATTTAATTTTTTGACTGCAGTCTCAGTAGATCAACTGATAACCTTCTCCTTTGGTTCAGAAGGTTGTGGGTTTTATTCTCTGAAGTTATTCACATACTTTTATTCCTGTTTGTTTGAGTTCCCCCTCCTGTTTTCAGGTTGTGTCCTTTTTATAATGCCAAGCAAACATTTGCAGCACTATTTCAAATCACCCCATTTCAACATTTGGAACTAGGCAGGGACTCAGCCACAGGAAGTTTTTTTCCTCTATCTCCATCTCCAAACTTGGGCACAGGTAGTTTTTCCTGTATCTTCATCTCCAAGTTTTCAGGCAGACTAGGTTTATCCTACTTCAGTTTCACATTTTCATTTTTTGCAGCTGCAGATCCATTTGTATTCTTTTTTTTAAACACCTTTATTGAATTACCACTGGTAACAAGGGCAAATATACATTTATGCAAAAGTAATCAAACTGTATTAAATTAACATTAACAAACATTATATTTCACATATATTGCTATATATCCTATAACCTAAGCAACATTACATAAATTATTCAAATCCTGTTCTGTCTTTTAAACAAGAAACATCTTTATTAAACCATCACTTACAACATAAGCAATCATACATTTATATAAATGAAAACAAACCAGACTGACACAATCCTAGTTGCAAGCATTTTACATCAGAGACCATACTGACTCACTCTTGCAAACATACATCACTTATATTCTACCCATTCATTTTTCAGTCATTACACTGCTCATTTAAGTCTTGACTTCTTTTAAACCTCATTCCTACCCTGCATGTTTTGTTCCCACAATTCCATTTTTCCTGTGTACTTTACTGCTAACCTTTTATAAAGATCTCAATTCCAGTAGTTTTATCTCTGTTACTATATTCATTACTTCCAATATAGTTGGTTTAGATTTTGATTTCCATTTTTCAGTAATTGCTTTTTTGTCAGGCACCATAATTAGACGCAGCACAGCCTTACCATGTCTAGGCAATTCTGATTCTGTATCATATCTCAGAAAAATCATCTCCCTCATCACACCAATCCACCCACTCAGCATCTCTGACAGTGCATCCTGCAGGGAATCCTTAAAGTCTGCCAACCCACCATAATACCAAAAAATATGTTCCCAGCTACCTCTTTCTTCCCCATCACACCTCCAAAATTTGCTGTTAATGTGAGGAAAAATTCTCTGGAGTCTACTCCGGGTATAAAAATATCTATGTAAACATTTCCAAGGAAAAATCCTAAATCTTCTAGACTTTGTTGCATATTTGGGAGACATACATATATCCTTCCATTGTTTCTTTATGAATTGGCTTATGCAGTCTCTCTTCCCAATCCTTTATAACCTCCTCTGATTGATTCTTATAGTTATCATGCAATATTTTAGATGGCGGCTTCTGTTCTAGACTCTACTAAAAACTCTACCAGTGCTGGTCTTTCGTTTAGGATCCCCCCTACTTCTTTCTCGTTGCCTATACTCTGATATCAATCCTTAATAGGGAAGGCAATCTCTAAGCTGCATTCCAAATAAATTCTTGGTCTCTTCCATTCTATTACTTTTCCCTCTCTAGTTATTTGCTCCCAATACCTTGGTTCCTTTGCTAGTTTTCTCCAATAAGTTCCATCCCCCTCTTGCCTATATCCCTAATTGCAGTCATCCCTATTAGGTTCATAGGTTAGTACTAAGCGAATTGCCCTTTCGAGCCATTTTTAAGCTTAGCTAATTATCCCTCGTGAGGCTCAAGTCCTGCACTTTGTGTTTGTTAGGCAAACACCTTAACCATTAGGCCACCCTCCCAACCATTTTTAGCCAACTTACTCCTATTCGTTTGAGTTCCCCCTCCTGTTTTCAGGTTGTGTCCTTTTTATAATGCCAAGCAAACATTTGCAGCACTATTTCAAATCATCCCATTTCAGCATTTGGCAGAATCTCCTATTTATTCTTGAGCACTTACACTTTACTCAAACATCTAAGTTATGTATGCATACACAAACCGTATGCACGCACACACATACACACATATATATATATATTTTTTTCATCTTCATTATATTTTTCAGTATGTGTTTAAAGCACTACATATAAAACATCGTAACAATTATTTGACTTACTCTTGGGTGGTGGTTTGTCATTTTATGTTCAGCATCTAGGTTATTATCCACATTGCTAGTTTGCTAGTTTAGCTTCTGTGAGAACCCCCCCCCCCAGTCCATTGCAGCAGACAGGTCCCTCTGAGGCAGGGTTGCTACCTGCCCCCCCCCCCCCGGTCCTTTGCAAGAGACAGGTCCCTCTGAGGCAGGGTTGATAGCTGCACCATAGGAAGATCCTGCATTTTCCCCCTCCCTGTTTTCATGTGCTCTTCCTTGGGGCTTTCTGTTCTGGTTTAGGTAAGTCAAGAGTTTAATGCTATGAAGTACCCAAAATAATTTATTTTTTCTTTCTTCCAGGTACCATGGCTACCTTAGATGAGCTGAAAGCCTGATCAAAACAAAACATTCTTTGGGCCAGATCCTTTTATGAGGAGGCTGCTGGGTAAGTTTCTCACTTGATTGTCACTTCAGGTCTGTCTACAGCAAAGTGGAGCCTATCTAGTGCTTCAGACATGTCCTGTCCTGATGAGTCACACTTGCCTTAAAGGCCTCATTGAAAGAACAATAAGAACACTCCAGAAGTGGCAACCTTACAACCTTTGTTAATGGCAGAGGATTCTGAGCAGCTGAAAGCAGCCAATTAAGGTAATCCAGGTTTGGAGGGCTTATCATGAGAAAATTTGGTAGAAGAGATCCAAGAAGAAGGATGTCAAGGCTAGGTTGTTTGATTGGGCTATTGACAAGGACAATCAGACATTCACAGCACTCTAGCAGGGTGAGTAAGGAGGCTGTGATTCCTAGAGGTGTGTTATTGTGACACAGTGTTTCATTTCTACTCTACACTCTTCACTCTACATGCATGCCCCCATTCAGGGCCCACATTGACAAAACATATTCCTCCAGTTGTTAAAACAAAAAAAAAATCAGAAACAACTTTGTGGATGTTGTCAATCTAACAGCTCCTAGCATGCTCAGGGTATTCTGGAAACTGATTGCAACTTGGCAGGGGGACTGCAAAGTCCTCATAGCTGCATTAGCAGCTATTGGTCATAAACATTCTATGAAGGTTAGGATTTGCAGCTGGGACAACTGGATGTTTGATTTTAATTATTTCATGGCTGTTTGGGTAGACAAATACCCTTTCCAAACCTTGCCTCTTCTTACATACTTCTTTATCATCAGGAAAGTTCATGACTTGAGAGGCAACATGATCTGGTATTGGTACGACCAAAAGTACAGAAAATTAAGAAGCATGAATAATGCAGTAAAATGGGAAGAAAGGCACCCAGACACTTAGTTGAGCATCATGATTGTTAGAACTCAGGCCATTCCCTCCAATGAATCACAAGTTGCTAGAGAGAAGCATATGGTTTACCGGGCTTGCAACAAGACCTCAAGCTCATGGCTGGCTTATAATTTTGGTCATGTATGTGCCAGTTGTGGCAAGAACCACCTGGCTGTGAAATACTAATCAAAGGAGGCCAGGCACCTCCCCCTCATCATTGCAGCAACGTAGACTTAAAGGTTCTTCCGAGTTTTACAGGCACAAAGTTATGCCCCTAGCAGAGCAAACAGAGGAGGGCAGGTTTTCAGAGGCATGCACAGCAGACAGCAGTACCCACACTGTGGCTAATTTGGGGCTCCTCAATCAATTATTCCACTTCTTCCCCCAGCCTTCAGTAAAGCAAGAGTTGATGGAAGGTTTTTTATTTGAATTCCCTCTAAAGTTATTCGTCTCCCTTTCTCCTTCTATTTCTAAGAACTTAAGCACTATTAGAGGGAAGGAAACAGTGGCTAACAATCTCCTGTTTAAGTAGATTGAGGTGGGCAGAGTTCTGGGTGTTTTTGATGAACCACCTTTCCTGTCCTTTAGGGTGTCCCCAGTTGGATTGGTGCCTAAGAAGGAGAAAGGGGAGTGTTGCTTGATTCATCATTTGCCATTTCCACAGTGGAACACCATTAATTGTATCAGCAGAGATGAAGTTACTGTCCAATACATCTCATTGGATGACAGCATTGGCATCATCAAGAAGTTTTCTGACTCCCTGGTTGTGCAAAATAGATGTTAACTTGGTCTCGAAATGCTTCTGATCTGGGAAGTGAAATTGGCACCTCCTTGGAATGTTTTATGAAGGGAAACTTTTCTTTGACAATGCAATACCCATGGATTATGTTGTGACCTGCAGTACTTTTAAAAGTTCAGCATGGCGATACAATCGTGTTGGCAGTGGAGTTCCTGCTAGCAATCAGCAATTCACTATCAAGATGATTTTTTTTTTAGTTGTTGGCCCTGGTTCCACTAGGAATAAAGGAGGGTTGGACATCTTCATTCACATTTGTCAAGATCTAGGCACTCAAACTGTCTGAAGAAAAGATAGTAGGCCTGGCTAAGTCAATTACTTCCCTAGGGTTGGATGTTGACACTCAGGTGTCCTGCTTTTGTTTGTCCCCATTGAAGCTTGCCAAGATCAACAATGCAATAGACAAATTCCTCATGTCACAGAAGGTAAGAGTTTCTACAGTCATGGAGCTGGAGGGCCTCCTTAGTTTTGCATGCAGGGCCATTGTTCTGGGAAGAGCATTTACTTACTTTTTACCTAACTTTCTTAGGGGTAGTTAAATGAAACATCTTCAGATCAGGCTCATCAGTAGGGTAAAAGATTACCCTGTTATTTTGCACCAGTTTTTAACATATTTCAGTGAGGTTTCTTTTTGTCAGGGCAACTGGACCTCCTCCCAGATTTTGTACCTTTTCACTGATGCTTCCACAAATTTGGATAGGAGGCCATTCTATATGGCCCACTGGTTTTCACACCCCCCCCGGCCCGAGTATTCATCCCAAAAAGCTACAAAGACATTTAGAACTAATGCTCGACTTGCTTTGCAATCAGTTTTTTTTTCATGCAGACAACTTGGTGATTATATAATAGCTCAAGAAGAAGTCTTTTAAATTTAGGACTGCAATACTTACTCATGTCTTTGGTTTTGCATAGCCTCTACATTAATCTGTAATTTTTTGGAAAACAGGCTCCTGGGAAATTTAATAAGTTAGCTGATACTCTTTCTAATTCATAGATCCATCTGGTCCTCTGCCTGTTTCCATAGGCTTAGATGGAACCAATGGCCATTCCTCCACACCTTTTGCTGACTGGAGGAGACTGATGTTATGCTTGGTCTGTACATCCCTGGCAAACAGTAGCAAAAAAGCCACTGGTTTTGCTTTATTATCTTTGAAAATCTTTTATTTCAACCTTTCTCCTTGAAAGAAAGTGATTTCTTCCCTCCTCCTTACTCTGTGCTTAACCTCCAAAGTATCAATAAATAAGTGGGCAGCTCCATCGACATTCATCTGTCTACCCTAAAATTGTTAGCTAAAATGTTTGTTCTCTCAGATTTCACTAAATCCCAGATTGTTGCTAGGGCTATAAAAGGTTTGGACAAGGACCTTGAGGAGGCAGTGGACAGCAGGAGGCCTATTGGTAATGGAGTCTTGAGGATCTTTATCTTTTTATTGTTCAGGAATCCTTTATTCTTCGCTGTATGGGCCTATTTATATTGTTCCTTAAATTACTGGTGTTCGGGGTTAGTGAGCTCCTCTTACCTCTTTACTAGGATGATGTAGTTTTATGAAGGATTCAGTCAGAATTTGGATTCACAGATCCACGTTCGATCAGGCCGGCAAAGAACAAGAGGTCATCTTGGTTACATTCAATTTCTGAGACCTTTGACCCCATGTTTTGGTTACATTCACTGCATGCATTTTGCTCATCTCCAGTTTTTGAGAAAACAGATTTCTGCCTGAATGATGGGTGGGCAGTTACTCTCAAGGTTTTAGATATCATCTTGGACTTAATTCTCAATAGTCAGGGGGTCCTTTCCAAGGGTTTCTCATCCCACTCTGTACAAATTGGTGGGGCCTCCCACCTGGCCAGGGATGGGTAGTCCATACAAGTCATAGTTTCATAGGACCATGCTAAACTAACAACCACCAGGTATTTTACAAGCCTAGATGTGCAACTTAGCTCAGTTTCAAGCCTAGCTGTGCATCCTAACCCAGTTTTTGTCCCAGAGTTCCTTGGATGCCTATGCGGTGTGATATGTTAGTAAACAGGTAGCTAAGGATTATGTGTGGGGGTTTGTTAGTCAGGGATTAATTAATTTACTGTTAAACAAGTCCATCTTCAGCTATACTAAGAATCTTAAAAATAGCACCCAGCACTGTACTTAACTGATACATAAAGGCCATACCTAATCTGTATTCAGAGGGTTGGGTGTTAGCCATATTTTTTTTCTCATTTATGTACATAGTTCACACCTGGTTCTTTAATATGCTTATTTATCTTTTAGGTTTTAGAAGTACTGTGATTTTGGGCCACTCCTTTGTTCTTCAAGCTTACTTCAGAGGAAAAAGTTACGTCCAGATGGTATCAGTTTGCAAATGCAGCCTTCTCCTTTTGAAGTGGTCTGGAAGTGTTTTCTAGTTTGTTGGTGGAAGACCTGCCTGGGGCCCTTGGATCATGTTGCCTATCTACTGACAGGAGGATCATTTTAATCTGCCGATTGTCCCTGTAAGAAATAAAAACTTCATTCTGAATAAGAAGAAATGTTTGTAGGGCATTCTGAGAGCTTTGATGAAATCTAAGGAGCCCACATTGTATTGGATGCTATTATCCTACCAATTTCTTGGAGACACACCTGTTCTCTGTCAGTTCTGGAAACTTGTCAGATGCTTTTGAATAAACAGGTGTCTTAGGTAATCCACCTGCTAGGCTTTTCTGTCATGAACATCGACCTACTTTAGATATATTCATATATTCATATGAGGCCCGCTGATATCCAATTGGCATGAACCTATTTAATATGAATTTGTTTTTTTGTATCCAACAGTTTATGAATTCTACTCAGTTTGGTGCTCATACAGTTCTTTTGAATTTCAGTTTTTGCGACAGACTTGTTGGAGTTTATTTTGATGTCTTGTGTTTGTTGTTCCCTACATATATATATATATATATATATATATATATATATATATATATATATATATATATATATAGGTTTACTATCAAGTCCTTGAGGCGGCTCAGTAGAATCCACTTTGCTCGACACCCGAACCTCGAATGTTGGCAATGTCGAACACTGTTATTGCTGAAGTACAAATCTCTTCCTTATCTCGACCCTTGTTAACGCTTATCCCAAGATAGCATTCCATTTGTATTTCAGCAATACTGGAGTTCAGCGCTGTCGCTTTCACAGACGGGAGTCAATTATATGACCATTCAACTGATTCTGTTTCGAGGACATAATAGTAAACCATATATAAATATATATATATATATATATATATATATATATATATATCTATATATATATATATATACACATGAATAAAGATAATGACTTCTATATGCATAGTTATTCTCAATTAATTCAATAGTTCTAAATTTGTGTAAAATACAGAATGACACATAAATGTTATTGCTGTTGTTTTCCAATACACACCTTTGTAGGCCTTCAATTGATGTTTAGCTTTTTATGATATATTTTTAATTTTATTAAGATGCTCACATCAAAGGTGGACAGCCTGTGACACAGGCTGTCTGGATGGCAAGAAAAGGTGGGGAACAGGCTGCATCAACTTGTTTGTTTCGTGGGGAATCTAAAGTCTGAATATTGGATATGAACTGATGAAACTTCAGTTATTATTTTGGTATTAATAAAACTGTTGAAATGTCAGTCCTATATGGTACTTTATGGGAGAGTGGGCTCATATACAAACTATCTTTGGCTTTCTTGGGTTGATCTTTTTTTTTTTCATCTCAGACTTGAGCATTTTTGTATACTGTAGTTAGCTGCACATATTAAATTGATCCAAAAATAGAATAAAGATTTCATCACTTAATCTGTTTTGGAACCTGTTTAAAAATAAAGGTTTTATTTTAAAATGTTATAGTTTGTACCTTGAGGAGGTTACAGCAAATGCTTCCATCTTGGACTGCTATGCAAGGGATTTAAATTTTGACTTAAACTAGCAAGAAATACTAAAACAATTATCGAAGGCAATAATTTAATGTAAACATATTATTCTCAATATTTCAAATTTTATAATGTCTACTTCGCTCCTTTAAGATCAGCTATATTTTAATGGTTCATGTTCATTTTGAAATATATGTGTTGCATATTTTTACTTTTGGGTCTGTAGTTTCCAGGGTTCGTAGATGGTCCACCTTTGTGCATTGGGATGACTGTTGCTGTTGTCCATTCATGAGGCACAAAGTCTGTTTGGAGGCTACAGTTAAATAGTAATTCCAGAGGCACTGATAGGCCATGGTTCATGCTATTTAGAAGGCATCCTGGGATACTGTTTGGTCCCACTGATGCAGTGTTCTTGGCCTTAGAAAGAGCATTAAGGACCCATTCCCTAGTGATAGCAAGGGGAGTTATATTAGATGGTATTTTCTGAGGGAACGTTGGGGGGGGGGGGATAGAGGAGTAAATTTGGAGCCAATTTTATTGGCCAGGAGGTTTGCTATATCTTCTAGTTCAGTATAGGTGGCTCCATTTACAATGAGCTCTGCACACAATTGTGTATTGCCTTTGAGGTTGCAGACATAGCTAAAGCATGCCTTGTGGTTGTCATTGGCCTTGGAGTCCAAATGTATCACAAAGTTGGCTTTGGTGGACTTTATTTGCCCCCTGAGTTGTTTTGTTTAGTTTGATGAGGGTGCCTTTATCCTGCTGGGTGCTGCACCTCCTCATTGTTGCCATGAGTTTCTTCCTTTTGCTATACAGCCAGTTGATTTTGTGATTCCACAGGGGGGGCTTGTTTTTTTTTTTCTGAGTTAGTTCTGTACTTCTTCCTGGTGAGTACATCTTCCTCTATGGAGCTATTAACATGCTTGTACAGGATTTCTGTGAACAGTTCTGCATTGGCAGTAGTGTTCTCAGGGTTTATGGGGGCTTAAAATTTTGCCAGGTTATCACTTAATAACAGGATGTTAGCCCTAGAGTATTTCCTGAATATTCCAGGTTTAACTGGGGGTCCATGTTTTCATTTTTACTTCAAAGGACACCATTTTGTGGTCTGACCTTACCATGGAAGACATTACAGTAGGGAGTGTGCAGCACAATCCCATATTAGTGAGGATCAGATCCAGTATGGTTGCACCCCTAGCTGCTGTATTGACAATCTGGTTCAGGGAGTTTGTGATTCCCAGTTAATACTGGGGTAATTAAAGTTGCCCATGAATATGGTATTGGGTTGGATGGTGAGTGTTTCCAATAAGATTAAATATATGGTATGACTTTCCTAGCTCATAGGGGGGGGGGGGGGCTATAGCTTGCAAGGAAGTGGTATGGAGCAGCTTAAGTGCATTTCCCTGTTTGACCAGCCTTGAGGTGTATTTATATTTGATGTAAATCAACACACTTTGTCTGTGTAGTAGCTGGTGTAAGTGTGTGGCAGGCATTATACCCTTGCACTGTTATTGTGATCTCTGGGGCTTTAAACCATGCCTCAGTGACTGCACAGGCATCAACATTCTCTAGGGTGAAGAGAGCTTCTAGGGAGTGGAGCTTGTTGTTTAGACTCCTAGCACTGAGCAGTAATACCTTTAGATTTTCTTAGTTTTGATTTGCTATGTCGGAATTACTTTCAGTTTGGCATTGCCTAAAAAAGGCACTATGGGGGAAGACAATGTTTTAGCTAATATTCGAAAGCCTAGAGGGGACAGGTGCAGATCTTTTCTGGCAGACCAGTGTGGTCTGTTGACCATTTTCTTCCATGCTGAAAATGTTGTACCCTGTTAGAAAGGCACAAGAAACTAAGCCAATTATTAAAGTCAGTCACCCTTTGTTCATATTGTGGCATCATCTATGAAGATAACATGCTGCTCAGTGCTAGGCTTATACCAGCCTGAAACTCACATCCCAAGAGCTCCATGAGGCTTCTCTTCATATAGTCTAGGGCGGTACATCTCAGGTCATTTACACCCACATGGACTATGACTGAGTCATACTGGTAATTGTGGTCCAATGACCTGAGGGCATGCATAATGTGGCAGATCCTAGCCCCTGATAGGCAACTGACCGTGCCTTTCTCCTTACTCATCCTGGTGAGACAGACATCAGGATGTCTCATGATGCGAGACTCCGATGACCAGAATGTTGGATCGTGTGGTGGCTTGCCTTATGGACTGAGAAGTAGAGACTCCATGAAATGTGGCTGTATGTGTTGATGTGGTTGTTATTTTGAAAGAGTGTATTTGGGGCTGCTGAGGGTATTTATTATGTGTACTTAGTCTAGGAGATCTTTGTGATTTATGAAGGTTATATTTAAGTGCCTTAGCATATGTGGGTCTATATGTCTGCTTTGAATTGTGCGTGATGGGTGCAGCATGTGTACTACTGACAACCTTATTGACATCAGGAGCACTTTTATGTGAGATCTTTGCCTCCATTGACATTGTGTAAATACATCTCTCACATACCATATCAGTCTGTTATGCAAATTAAATATAAAGTGGATCTGGTTTGTATGACAATGACATATGTTGATATGTTTGATTAGGAACACTCTAATCATTAGAAAAGTAATTGTCAATGCTATAGTATAAGATATTTCTTTCATCTCATAACATTCCCCACAAATAACTCTATCTATCAATCTATCTATGTATCTATCCACCTATAATCTATGTATATATGTATCTGTTTGTCTTTTTATCTATCTCTTGATGCAGATCTCTATAACATCTTCATGTAAGTGCACGCGTATGTGTCTGAATAGCTGGTAGATCCACAGGTAAGGAAGGTACTTTGACTTAAACAGCATATGATATCATATCTGTTTTGTGGCTCTTAATAAGAGCTCCTTTTAAAGCCAAGTATTCTCCTGACAATAGATTGTGCTACTCTACAATAGGTCCTTCAACTGTATTCTACAAACGGAGATAAAACAGTTAAAAATATATTATGAAAATGGGCTCCCCAATTTCTAATGATTAGAGGTTTCAACTTTCTGTTACCTAAGAAGCTCAGTTGTGAGTGTTCAGCCATTTTACAGTGAACTGATCGAAGGAAGGACACTCAGCAAACTCGGAGCTACAATACGTAACATTAAGTATCCTGTTTTTTGTTTATTTTGTTCTTTATTTCTTTGTTGTTTATAGCACTTTGTGTACTGTGTATTTTTTCTAGCTAGTTTCACTGTGTGTGAGGTATTAACTGGAAATTGTCCACTCTTATTAAGCATCTGTTGGGTTGTTTGTTTATGATAACTTGTTGCAGTTAAACTCTTTTTTTCTAGTGGCTCCTTTAGCTGTTTAAAACTTTCATTTAAAGGCTCACTGCTGCTTTTCAGCTGGGAGTAACATTTCTGCAGTTTGTTTCTCACCCTCCCTCCCTGTTGGTATAGAGTTTTTATAGTTGGTGGCTTTGCAGTTGCCCGCCCCTAGTGTAAATTTGATCTGGGACCCTCCTCCCAGTCTAGTGTCATTACGTCATTCTACCCAGTACAGGGAGAGCATTTGAGAAGGCCAATCAGCTTAGTTTCTGCTACTCCTTTCTCTCTTTCCAAAAAAAAAAAAAAAAAAAAAAAAAAACTTATCTGCTTTTACTGTATTTGTTTTTTTTCCTACTTTATTTTGCTTTTGCATCATCTTAAAAGTACTCAGTTGTATTTATTACTGCTTGGTGTAATTCATTGTAAGACTTTTAGTTTAAGCACCTGGGCTTCAGACCAGTTTTACATTAGGAAGGTTTGTGGTCTGCACTGTAGTGGCAGAACAGGTAGCTTACATCCTTCTAAGTTGGGAATTGCTGATTGAGGGCTCAGTGTCTGTTATTCTAAAAGTGTATTAATTCTGGTTTAAGCACTTGGGCTTGAGGCCAGTTATTTTACATTAAGAGGGTTCATGTTCTGCACTCTTGTGGGAGGAGAGGCTGGACTCTGTCCTTCTGAGCTGGGAATTTCTAGTTAAAGCGTATAGTGCCTATATATTTGAACTGCTTCTTACTGAAATTGGTACACCTCATTTGCTGTAGCATAGACTAGATCCAGGCCTGCTGAATCTAGCTTTGTTTGTATAACTTGAGCACTAATCCAGGCATTCTTTAAAGTATTCAGTTGTATTTATTACTGCTGGTAGTAACTTGATCAAAGTGTAGCTCTCATTTCTAAGTCTTTTGGATTAAGCACTTGGGCTTCAGACCAGTTGTTTTACATTAGGAAGGTTTGTGGCCTGCACTGTGGTGGCAGGACAGGTAGCTTACATCCTTCTAAGTTGGGAACTGCTGATTGAGAGCTCAGTGTCTGTCATTCTAAAAGTGTATTAGTTCTGGTTTAAGCACTTGGGCTTCAGGCCAGTTATTTTACGTTAAGAAGGATTGCGGTCTGCACTCTTGTGGGAGGAGAGGCTGGACTCTGCCCTTCTGAGCAGGGAATTTCTGGTTAGAGGCTTATAGTGCCTGCATATTCTAACTGTTTCTTACTGAAATTGGTACACCTTGTTTGCTGTAGCATAGACTAGATCCAGGCCTGCTGAATCTAGCTTTATTTGTATGCTTGTTGTTTGTTTATTTCCCTGAAATGCTAATTCCACCTAAAACGCGGCCTTTTAGCACTTCTGTGGATCCCTAGTGATATCTGCATTGCTTACTGTACTTATTTCCTTGTTTCACTTGAAAGAAAGTTACTGTTTGTCGTTTTTGCATTTAAGTTACCTGGCACTTGCTCACTAAAGCAATTATATAAGTCAGCTCTAAAAAATTAAAAGCACTACACCCTCACAAACTCCCCTCAAGTACCTTGTTCCCCATTGGCCCTTTTTTTCAATTATAAAGGAATTCCCAATACTATTCTAGCATGTCCAAAGGTCAGTTGTCAATCTCCTCTCCGGTCCAGCTGGTGAATCTGGGAATCTTGAGGCAATGTTACAACTGCCTCATGTACACAGACAACCCTCTCCTCCTCCCAACAAATTCCAACACATGTGAGAGATGCAACCATATAGCCAAACTGGAGGCTAAGCTCTCCCAACTCAGTACTGGCGTAACCAGTCAGGAGGAGAAGGAAACCACACTCACTACAATTCCAGTCTCACATAGACCTACCACGACAACAAACCAAACACATACACACAAAAACATACTCGGAGGCTCTAAATAAAAATCTGCCTAAGCAGCAGAGACCTCCAAAGCAGACACCCAAGCAACCGCTACCCCAAAACAAAACACGTGCAACACATAGCTCACAAAGCCAGTGTGCCGAACAGTCACAGCCCTTAAGGCTAAACAACACACCTGATACACTTGTAATAGGTGACTCTATCGTCAGGCACACTGACGTCCCGCTCACCAGGCTGAACAAGGAGAAGGTCACGGTGAGCTGCCTGTCGGCGCTAGGATCCACCACATAACACAAGCACTCAGGTCACTCCAAGGCAAGTACAAATATGACTCAGTCATTGTCCATGCTGGTGTGAATGACCTGAGGCGTACCTCCCTGGGCTACATGAAAAGAGACATAGAGGAGCTCTCTGAGCATGTAGCCCAGGCGGTATGACCCTGACCTTGAGTAGCATCTTACCCTCACCAAGAATGATGCCACAATATGAAGACAAGATGATCAATTTCAACAATTGGCTTAAGTGTTGGTGTCATTCAAAGGGGATCCAATGCCTGTCAGCCTGGGATGACATGCTCGACAAGCCACGATGCTTCGCTAGGGACGGCTTGCACCTGTCACCCTGGGCTTTGGATATTGGCAAAGGCTCTTGCTACCCCATAGTGCCTTTTTAGGCAAGGCTCAAAAGACAAACCCACCTCCATAGGTATCACAAGGGATAAGAAACTAAGAGTAATGCTACTCAACGCCAGAAGTCTAAACCTCAAGATGCACACTCGAAACTCTCCTTAGCACGGAGAACATCGATATCTGTGCAATAACAGAAACCTGGTTCAAGGCTCGAGAGGACCCCAGCACTACCAGGTTATACCTCATACCATGCTTTTCGCCCCAAAACTTGGACCGAACCACAAAAGGAGGGGAGTATCAATATTCATCAAAGATACCCACACCTCCAGGTTGGTGGCACAGCACGAAGCATCAGAGACTATCCATGTGCAACTAACTGTGGGTAAAACTGCCTTCCAGTTTATAGCCTGCTACAGACCACCCTCCCAAACACAGGAACCCCACTTGGCCTTCCTGAGAATACTGGAAAATATGAAGGTCTCTCCAAACACCATTATATTGGGCGACTTCAACTACCCAAACATAGACTGGGAGCATTACTCTAGCTCCAACACCCTAGCCCAAAGGTTCCTATAATTTATAAACTCAAATGCTATGGAACAACTTGTTACCACTCCCACAAGAGGGGAAAACATACTGGACCTGATCATCGCCAACATGGGGACACTATGCTCCAGACCAGAAGTGTATCCCTCACTGGTAAGATCAGACCATAAACTAATCTCACTGGATATTCACATCCCGACCCCACCCCCTGTCCAGAAAACCACAGTGAAAGACTTCTCTAAAGCAAATTTCACACGCCTCAAAACCGAGGCGAAATCCTTCAAAGCCCCCGGGCCTGTGGAAAATACGGCCCAGACTGCAGAATCCTTTATAAACGCATTCTATGAACACCTTCAGGAATGCATGGATCATGCAATCCCAAATAAAACCAAGACCCAATCCTCCAAAGGCAGACGTCCTGTCTGGTGGACCCCAGCCATAAACAAACTATACAATAGAAGGAGGAAGCTACTACATGATAGAGCAAAATCCCAAAAAGGGAAGGCATCTCTGATCAGTATTAGCAAAAACTACGGCACTCATAAAATCGTCTAAGGCCAGCTTCGAGAGAAAAATTGCACAGGACACTAAGGATAATCACAAGGCTTTCTTTAGTTATGTTAGGAACCTGGGTGGGAATTCCCTGATATGCTCAGAATTAGTCCAAAATGACAAAAAATACACCGAGCCCAAAGACATTGCCAACATCCTAGCTGACAGGTTCAGTGCAAACTTCTCCCCCCTCTCGCCACCAAAAGGACAAATATCTATCCCAACAGAGTGCTGCCCCGCTGACATCTCAGATGCTCAGGTAAGAGCCGCCCTCTCCAAAGCAAAAACACAGCATCAATGGGACCAGATGGTGTCCCGGGCTGCGTCCTACATGAACTCCAAGAAGAGCTAAACCCAAACATAAAACTACTGTTCAATCTTAGCCTTACTACAGGATATGTACCCAAAGAGTGGCGTACAGCAACAGTGGTCCCTCTCCACAAAGATGTTGCCTCAACAGATCCTGGAAACTATTGCCCCATAAGCCTGACTAGCTTGGTCTGCAAAGCTATGGAAAGGATCATCATGGACCTCATAAATAAAGATATTGGGGACCTACAGACACTGGATCCTACCCAGTTTGGCTTTGTTAAGGGCAGATCCTGCCTCTTAAACCTGGTCGATTTCTTTGAAACAGTCACCAAGGCCATTGACGAGGGGAAGGTGGTCCACACAGCCTACCTGGACCTCGCAAAAGCCTTCGATACAATACCCCACTCGGGCATTATAGATAAGCTCACCAGCTTAAATATAAACCCCTATGTCACTAGATGGGTTGCAAACTGGCTCAAGGACAGAACCCACATGGTTAGAATTGCTGGAGCCATGTCAGACTCCAAACCAGTTACAAGTGGCATCCCACAAAGCTCAGTCCTGGGACCTCTCTTGTTCGGTATATATTTCTCGGTACAGGCCAACACGGAAGGACTGTGGCTGACCAAGTTCGCAGATGACTGCAAACTGGGCGCCATAATCAACTCTCCAGCCGACACAAGCATCCTCCAAAAGGGCCTCATAGAAACAGACAACTGGTGCCAGAGCCATGGCCTCAAGCTAAATGCCAAAAGTGTATAGTCATCCCCTTTGGCAAAACAAAGTGCCCACTAATTACCACATAGGTGGTAATCCATTAAGTACAGAAGAAGTCATTAGGGACCTGGGGACCCAAGTTGATAGCAATCTCTCATTTGACAACCACGTGGCCAAAGTGGTTAGAAAAACATTTTATATAGCCCACCTAATCATGAAGGGATTCACATCTAGATCAGGGAGGTCATCGTACCTCTTTACTCATCCCTCATCAGGCCCATAATTGAGTACAATGCCCCTTTTGGGATGTACCTTACCAGACACCTGCAGCAACTGGAAAGACCCCAAAAGTACCTCACCAAGAGGATCAAAGGGCTTAAACAGATGCCATATGCTGCCCGGTTAAAGAAACTCCAGCTCTACTCAGTGGCATACCGCCTGCTCAGAGGCGATCTGTGCCTGACGTATAAAGCCATGTCCAACCCGGAATTAATGGACATGCTGCACCTCAGAAAATCCAAATCCCATCGAGCTACGCTCGAGACTTGAACCTCAGCACTGAAATAAATAGGACATGCTGAAGGGACAGATTCATAACCCAGAGGCTCCCTTCACTCTGGAATAAAATCCCAGTCCAGGTTAGGCAGAGTCCCACATTGACTCTCTTCAAGAGGAATCTTGATGAGTGGATGGGAGATCGTAGGTTTACTCTGGCTATCACTTCTGTGTCACTGTTAGACAGAGGCACAGTATACTAACCTCAAAAAAGGCATAGCAAAATTAATTTAAAATGGGTGGCGAAAGCCAAACACACTCTGGCTATGCTTATAAATGCCCTAGGACAGATAGCCTAGTATGAACCTATGAACCTATAATATTAACAAATGCATCCCTTTAATATTTTACAAATAACGCAATCATTTATAAACAGAGCTTCATAAATAAATTTATTAATGGAAAAATATGTATATATTTCCTATCTCTGCTTTATCAACGTAGCATAAAAATGTGAAATAGAATTCCCACCTTACCTGTCTTCATCTTGTTCTGAACTTGTAAAAGTCATATGTTAATATCTATATTTCTTAACATTTCACATGGAATATTGATATGTTCTTATTAAAGTTGCAGTAATGTGACAAACACTGATCTATACATACCCAAAAATACCAAGAATGCCACATATAAGCCATGTCATCCCCCCTGCTTTGTAAACTGGCTGAGTCATTATGTCACGTTTACAAGAAGGGCACGTCATCTGAACTGGGGTACCTTTGAAGACCATTGGAGGAGCAACAACAATTGGTTGATTTGTCACTATAGAAAAGCAGAAAAAGTCTGATTTAATAACTATTTTACAGAATAATCAATGCAGTGGGTATAACCAGTTTTTGCATTACCATTAATGAATAAGAATGATGACAAACAGGCTTTACATATTTTCTTAAAATCCACGGCTAATAACTACTATGCACTGCTTCCATATTTGTAGTGTTTGATTCTTTCCAATACAGACTCAGAAAGATGCTAAATGTAAGCGAACACACATTACTCATTTCCTATCAGTGCTCAGCAGTCATTTGTATAATACAACCAAAGTTGAGGCAGAGTAAGTGTAAAAAATGTTTTGCTGGTGCCGATGGATGAATTCATTTGAGTTCCCTATTGAAAAATCGGCACTAAAAATGGCGAGTGCCGAAAAGCCCAAAAAAAAAAAAAAAAAAATGTGAAAACACAGAAGAAGACCATATCTTGAAAATCACTCTTCTCCTTAAGGCTTCTTTTTTGCAGGGGTACCTGCACCTACCTGTAAGAATGTGTGCTTTGGCTTTCATGTGAATAAATGCAGACTTGGTGCAATATTAATGTTTCATGAGAACAGCTTTTAATGGTTTTGCATGTCTTCCATTGTTCACTGTTTCCTTCAACTCAGACCACAAAAACAAAATTTGAACATAGACACACTTTATGTTATAAAGATTTTGTCCCTAAATATTGGCAGATGACCTGTCTTTGCCTGGTGGCATGCGTGTTGGAGAAGCCAACTAGGGAGAGATGGAACTCGGCCTCAAATGGAGGTGTGTGTATTATCAGAATCCTACAGCAATAACACTATCCTTGAGAAGATCCAGAACTGTACCTTCTATACTGGGTAGTCAGGAGGCACAAGTCTATCGTCGAGTGTCCATCACTGCAGCTGAGAATTGTGGGTAAGCAGTGGCATACTGCTACTCTGGGTTTAGCATATATACCATCTTTCTATGCTTTCTGGGAAAGGAAAGGTAGTCATTAATGTTCAAAAATATCTTAAATTCTACAGATGAGGGACTCAGTACTTCTCAACTTTTGCATTCCTCTCCTGTTGCTCTTAGAATATGGAAGTTCCTGTCAATTCATCAACAGCAGGTTTAGCAAACATAAAAAGATGAAAGAATGTTTTCTGAAACTACTTTCTCTAATAGTGGAGTTTTCATCTTTCTAATCCATTGTTGTACAAACTCAGACTTGATATACATAAGTTTAGGGGTTGAGGATACCCTGGGGTGCAGGAGGACTTGCCCCCTGAAAGAAATAATCAGAGGCTCAGCAAAAGTAGTTACAGCAAACATTTTCTTTGGTTGTTTTCATTCTCCAAAACTGCATTCACAGCCTCAACATATTTCTGAAGATAGGAACATTTAAATGGCAAATCTGGCATTTGGTGAAGAGGTTAAGATTGCAAGCTGTATTTCCTGTAAAAAATTTGATTCTTACAACCCTCATTTGCTTTCTGTAAGATCTTGATCTATTCACTAAAGCCATCATTGCTCCTGGGGTTTTCCCTCAAAACGGTGTGTATGCCCAGTGAGTCTTCCTGATTAGTAAATATATTATTATTATTATAAAGAAAATAGGGACCTGATAATTTTTTGTATGTCTTCCATTGTTCACTGTTTCCTTTAATGCAGACCACAAAATCAAAATTTGAACATAGACACTCTTATCAGCTTTATGGAATAGTATAATGGATAAAAGTAATAGTATTACAAGTCACATTATCTGCTAACTTAGAAAATTATCAGAAAGTAAATGTGATATCCGAATGGAGAACACAAGTTCACCAACAGGGTATTAATGTATACTGTGAAGCATGGATAGAGAAAAGGAATGGCAACCACAAGCGTTGCCCTTGTAAATTGTTTAGGAATCGTCAGATAAAGAATCAAATAAATAATAATGAAAAAAGAAAAAGATAACAGTAACTACAGCTTCAGCTGCAATGAGCTGAGCTGCTGGTTTACTTTGCCCTCACTCGCTACGCCACTTAAAAAACCTTGTTTGGTGAGCGTCTGAAAAACAAATAAAACAAAAGTAGTTAACTACATTGTATGGATGTGTGTGTGTGTGTGTGTGTGTGTGTGTGTGTGTGTGTGTGTGTGTGTGTGTGTGTGTGTGTGTGTGTGTGTGTGTGTGTGTGTGCATGAATCTGGCAGGGCTGGTCTTAGGCCAAATGGATGAAGTTGACCCAACAGGTCCCCACTCACACAGAAAGTCCCTCATTAGACTATTACAAGGTCATTATGCCTTACATGACCCAGAGATCTGCCTGAGAGACACTATAGCAAAGTCTTTATCCCATAATAGTTAACATTTCATCAGTGAAGCTGACAACATGTCCTTACATGGTGACCGGTCCAGTATTATTAGTAGCCGCAGATTCGTGCCTCTTGTGTGGCACACAGTGCCAGCAGCTCATGCTCCTAAATTAGTCTATTACTGTTACTGAGAGTTTAACAAGGTTTTCCACCCAAACTTGTCAGAGTAACCATCTGGTTTTGTGTACCGCTCCAGTTACTGCCTCAGAAAGTAAGATTGAACTTAATTTAAAGACTGCTAGAATGGTACTATGTTTGAATTTGCTTTTTTGCTGGCATGTGGTTTATGAATAGTAAGTACTATTACAAGAAATAACTGTGGAACAGTCTCAAACTCAGATCTGTAATATATAACATTAAGTAGCCTGTTTTTTTGCTTATTTTTACAAGTTATTTATAGCACTTTTATTGTCTGCTGCATACTTTTCTAGCTAGTTTCAATGTGTGTGAGGTATTAACTGGAAATTGTCGAGATTTATTAAGCATCTGTTTGGGTTTTTTGTTCTGATTTCCAGCCAATGAGTGTATCATATAACTTGTTTGCAGTTAAAAGCTTTCACTAGAGTCTCCTTGCTCCTTTATCTGTTTAACATTTTCATTTAAAAGCTCACTTTTGCTCTTCTGCTGTGATAAACATTTCTGCAGTTTTTTTCTACCTAAGTAGTGTGGGTATTTGTAGCATTGTTCATATTCAGGCTTGTGTTTTGAGCCTAATTGTTGTGGAGGCTGTGTGTCTGACCACATGTTCAAGGCCTTCTTAGTTTAACCAAAATGATACTGCATTTCAGTGAGAGGGGATTGTTTATGGTCATTGGCTGATTGGGGTTACCTGGACTAAGGCTTGGAGTAAGCAACTCATTGGTTCTTTCGAGCTTTTTTTAAAGTTGTTTCAGGTTTCAACTTTCTGTTACCTAATAAGTTAACTTGTGAGTGTTTCTGACATTTCACACTGAACTAATTGGAGGAAGGGCACTGAGCAAACTCGGATCTGTAATGTATAACATTAGGTATCCTGTTTTTTGCTTATTTTTACCAGTTATTTATAGCAGTTTTATTGTCTGCTACATCCTTTTCTAGCTAGTTTCACTGTGTGCGAGGTATTAACTGAAAGTTGTCTACATTTATTAAGCATCTGTTTGTGTTTTTTGTTCTCATTTCCTGCCAAGGAATGTATCATATAACTTGTTTGCAGTTAAAAGCTTTCTCTAGAGTCTCCTTGCTCCTTTATCTGTTTAAAACTTTCATTGAAAGGCTCACTGCTGCTCTTCTGCTGTGATAAACATTTCTGCATTTTTTTTCTGCCTAAGTAGTGTGGGTATTTGTAACATTGTCCATATTCAGGCTTGTGTTTTGGGCCTAGTTGTTGTGAAGGCTGTGTGTCTGAGCACATGTTCAAGGCCATCTTAGTTTAGCCAAAGCCATACTGCATTTCAGTGAGAGGGAATTGTTTATGGTCTTTGGCTGATTGGGATTACCTGGACTACAGCTTGGAGTAAGCACCTCATTGGTTCTTTCGAGCTTTTTTTAAAGTTGTTTCAGGTTTCAACTTTCTGTTACCTAAGAAGTTAAGTTGTGAGTGTTTCTGACATTTCACACTGAGCTAATTGGAGGACGGGCACTGAGCAAACTCGGATCTGTAGTATATAACATTAAGTGGGAGGATGGCATAATGTTTAAGGTGTTTACCTGGCAAACGCAAGGTGCAGGGTTTGATTCTCACGTGGGGTAATTGGCTAGGCTTAAAATGGCCCACAAGGGCAATTAGCCTAGTACTAACCTATGATAAGTATCCTGTTTTTTGCTTATTTTTACAAGTTATTTATAGCACTTTTATTGCCTGCTGCATACTTTTCTAGCTAGTTTCACTGCATGTGAGGTATTAACTTGAAATTGTCTACATTTATTAAGCATCTGTTTGGGTTTTTTGTTCCGATTTCCTGCCAAGGAGTGTATCATATAACTTGTTTGCAGTTAAAAGCTTTCTCTAGTGTCTTCTTGCTCCTTTATCTGTTTAAAACTTTCATTGAAAGGCTCACTGCTGCTCTTCTGCTGTGATAAACATTTCTGCAGTTTTTTTTCTGCCTAAGTAGTGTGGGTATTTGTAGCATTGTCCATATTCAGGCTTGTGTTATGGGCCTAGTTGTTGTGGAGGCTGTGTGTCTGAGCACATGTTCAAGGTCATCTTAGTTTAGCCAAAGCCATACTGCATTTCAGTGAGAGGGGATTGTTTATGGTCATTGGCTGATTGGGGTTAGCTGGACTACGGCTTGGAGTAAGCACCTCATTGGTTCTTTTGTGCTTTTATTAAAGTTGCTTCAGGTTTTAACTTTCTGTTACCTAAGAAGTTAACTTGGGACTGTTTCTTCTATTTCACACTGAGCTAATCGGAGATAGGGCACTGAGGAAACTCAGATCTGTAATATATAACATTAAGTATCTTGTTTTTTTGCTTATTTTTACCCATTATTTATAGCACCTTTATTGTCTGCTGCATACTTTTCTAGCTAGTTTCACTGTCTGTGAGGTATTAACTGGAAATTGTCTACATTTATTAAGCATTTGTTTGGATTTTTTTTTTGTTCTGATTTCAATCCAAGAAACTGTACTTAAAGTGGGTAGCTTTGCAGTTGCCCGCCCCTACTGTAAATTTGATCTGGGACACTCCTCCCAGTCTAGTGTCATTATCTCATGCTATCTAATCCAGGGAGAACATTTGAGAAGGCCAACCCACTTAGTTTCTGCTCTTCCTTTCCCCTTTTCACTTAAAAAAATGTCTAAGCTTGTTTTATGCCTTTCCTGTACTGTTTGTAAGCTTCTGAGCCCCCGAGCCTTTCTTTGTTGGAGAGAAGCCTTCCACCTTAATTTTGTTTCTTAGAACTAGCCAGTTTTCTAGTTTCAGCACTCAAATCAGTTTCTTGGAGCTCAGCACTTGTTCAGAACTCATTGTAAGCACTAAATAAGCTACAAATTACTACAGCACTCAACTTTCCTCACTTGTCTAGAGGAAAACAGTTTTTAGTACTTAATAAATAAGCAAATATCCAGGCATGTCTAAGGGTCAGCTCCCGCTGTTTTCTCCTGCCTACCTGATGAATCTGGGCATCTCGGGGCAATGCAGCCATTGCTTCATGTACACAGACAACCCTGCCTTCCTACCACCCAACACTACAACCTATGAGAGATGTGCATATATAGCCAAACTAGAAGCAAAGCTCTCTTCACCCAAGACTGGACTAGACAGTCAAGAGGAGAAGGTAAACACTTGCACCACACCACACTCATCACATAGTCCTTCAAAACCTACACCACCAAAACACACACACAGAAAGACAAAACACAAACCTACATTCACAGAGGCTCACAATAAAAATCTACACAAGCAACTGGGACCTCCAAAGCAGGAATGCAAGCAACCTCTACCCCCAACACAACCCAAATGACACATAGCCCACAAACTCAGTGTGCCACTCAACCACAGCCCATAAGGCATAACAACATACCCAACACTCTAGTCATAGGTGACTCTATAATCAGGCACACTGATGTTCCACTCATCAGGCTAAACAAGGAGAAAGTTACTATCATAGGTTCATAGGTTCATAGGTAGGTACTAGGCTATCTGCCTGAGCAAATTTATAAGCCTAGCCAGAGTGTGTCGGCTTTCGCCGCTACATTGATTAATTAACTGATCCTCTGTCAAGCAGAGCCAATGAAGTGATCCTAGGGATGTATTTTCTGTTACCCATCCATTTGTCAAGGTTTCTCTTGAAGAATGTTAGTGAGTGGCTCTGCCTAATGTAGTTTGGAATTTTGTTCCAAAGCATGGGGAGTCTCTGTGACAGGAATCTATCCCTCCAGCATGTTCTATTTATTGTTGTGGTGAGGTTTAGCTCACTAGAGCGCATGGCTCGCAGTGACTTAGATTTCATTAGTTGGAGCATGTCTATCAATTCTGAGTTGGACATGGCTTTGTAAGTCAGGCAGAGATCACCTCTGAGTAAGCAATATGCCATTGAGTACAGCCGGAGTTGTTTCAGTCGGGCTGCATAGGACATATGTTTGAGGCCAGCATTCCTCTTGGTGAGGTACTTTGTGGTCTCTTCAGCTGTTGTTAGTGTCTTGTGAGGTACATCCCAAATGGGGCATTGTACTCTATGATGGGTCTGATGAGTGATGAGTAGAGGGGCACTATAACCTCTTTATTTCTAGCTGCAAACCCTTTAGTAATTAGATGGGCCACATAGAAGGATTTCTTAACTACTTTGGCAATATGATTGTCAAAGGAGAGATTACTATCTAAATGGGTCCCCAGATCACTTATTACCACTTCCGTATTAAGGGGGCTGCCACCTATGTGGTAATTCGTGGGTATTTTGTTTTTCCCAAATGGGATGACTATGCATTTTTTGGTATTTAGCTTGAGGCCATGACTTTGACACCAGGTGTCCGTCTCAGTAGGGCCCTTTTGAAGGATGTCCATGTCAGCCAGAGAGTCAATTATGGCTCCCAGTTTGCAGTCATCAGGGAACTTGATTAGCCATAGTCCTCCTGTGTTTGCCTGTACTTCTGAGAAGTATATGCCGAACAGTAGGGGTCATAGGACCGAGCCTTGTAGGACACCACTTGTGACTGGTTTAGAATCGGACCTGGAGTCCGCTATTCTTACTGTGTGAGTTCTGTCTGTAAGCCAGTTGGCAACCCATCTTGTGACGTAGGGGTTTATGTTCAGGCTGGTGAGTTTTTCTGTAATACCCAAGTGGGGAATGGTGTTGAAAGCCTTGGTGAGGTCAAGGTAGGCTGTGTGAACAACCTTTCCCTCATCTATTGCCTTGCTGACTGTCTCAAAGAAGTCAACCAGGTTTAGTAGGCATGATCTGCCCTTAACAAAGCCAAACTGGGTCGGGTCAAGTGTTTGGAGGTTCCCAATGTCTTTGTTAATGAGTTCCATGATGATTCGCTCCATAGCCTTGCAGACCAGGTTAGTCAGACTTATTACCAGGGTCAGTTGTGGCCCCTCCTTTGTGGAGTGGAATAACCATTGCTGTGCACCATTCTAAGGGCATGTAGCCTGTGGAGAGGCTGTGGATGAACAGCGTATTTAGGTGGGGGGTTAGTTTGTTCTGTAGTTCGTGCAAGACACAGCCTGGGACACCATCTGGCCCCATTGATGCTGTATTTTTGGCTTTTGAAAGGGCTATTTTCACCTGTGCATCTGTGATTTCCAGGACACCACACTTTTCTGGTATTGTTGTGGGCCCTTTTGGGGGTGGGGGGTGAAGTTTGCACTGAATCTATCTACCAGGATGTTGCAGTGCTATTTTGCACTAGTTCAGTGCATATCTGCAAGTTGACACTTAGATTCTTAAGAAGCTATCAGCTGCCTGTTAGGTGCCAGGATCCACCACATAACGTACACACTCAGGTCACTCCACAACAAGTACAAATATGACTCTGCCATTGTCCATGTTGGTGTGAATGACCTGAGACGTACCTCTCTGGACTACATGAAAAGAGACATGGAGGAGCTATCTTATCTTGCAGCCCAGGCAGGTATGACCCTAGCCCTGAGTAGCATCCGGCCATCACCCAGAATGATACCTCAAAACAAGGACAAAATTATTGACTTTAACAATTGGGTAAGCTTCTGGTGTCATTTTAAGGGGATCCAGTATCTGTCTACCTGGGATGACATGATCGATAATCCACGATGCTTTGCCAGAGATGGCCTGCACCTGTCACCCTTGGGATTCCAGATACTGGCTAAGGCTCTTGCCACCCCTATAGTGACTTTTTTAGGCAAGGTTCACATGACAAATTCACCACCATAACAGATACAAGCAAGCAAAATCTGAGGGTAATGCTACTCAATGCTAGAAGTCTAAACCTCAAAATGCACTCACTCAAGGCAGTCCTTAAAATGGAGAACAGCGACATCTGTGCAGTGATAGAGACCGGGTTCAAGGCACCAGAGAGCACCCTTGCATTACCAGGCTATAACTCATACCACACCTTCCGGCTACCTAACCTGGACCGAAACACTAAAGGTGGAGGCATGTCCATATTCATTAAGGATATCCACACCTTCAGGCTAGTTGCTCAACATAATGCATCCAAAATTATCCAAGTGCAGCTAACACTGGGTAAGACTGTAATCCAGGTTGTAGCTTGTTACAAATCCCCCGCCATGCTCCAGGATGCCCACTCCATGTTTCTTGATATACTGGGTAATATGAAGGTACAGCCCAATACCCTAATAATGGGCAATTTCAACTACCCCACCATCAACTGGGAAAGCTACTCATGTACTAAATCATTTACTCAAGGCTTTCTGGAATTCATAAATTCCAATGCCCTGGATCAGCTTGTCCATACCCCACCAGGGGCAGCAGTATGCTGGACCTGGTCATTACCAACATAGGCAACTGATGTTCCACACCAGAGGTCAACTTCTCGCTGGTCAGATCCAACCAGAAGCTAATCACCCTAGACATCAATATCCCACCCTCACCCCCCATTAAGGAAACCACTGTAAAAAACTTCTCCAAAGCCAACTTCATGCTTCTTAAGACAGAAGTGGCAAGCTTCATGACACCCATACAGACAGAACATAGAGGTACGACTGCTGAATCCTATACAAATGCACTGTATAAGTACATACAGGAGTGCATGGATTGTGCCATCCCCAACAGAACCAAAATGCTATCCTCCAAAAAAAGGAAGCCAATTTGGCAGTCCCCTGTCATAAACAAGCTCTACAACAGAAGTATGAAGCTGTTGCAAAAAAGAGTAAAATCCCCTGATTGCAGGAACTCCCTGGTCAGCCTCAGTAAGAAGCTGAGAGCCCTCATAAAATCTTCCAAAGCTAGTTACAAAAATAAAAATTGCCACTGATTTTAAAAACAACCACAAAGCATTCAACAGCTATGTCAAGAATGTCATTGGTGACACTCAGATCTGGTCTGAGCTACAGCACAATGGCACTAAATATACAGAACCAATTGATATTGCCAACATCCTGGCAGATAGGTTTAGTGCAAGCGTCACCGCCTCTCACTCCCCAAAGTGCCCAGCACTATATCAGAAGAATGCAAAGCCCATGTAATCACGGCTGCACAAGTAAGACCGCACTCTCCATAGCTAAGAAAACAGCATCCATGGGAGCTGACAACATCCCAGGCTGCATTCTGCATGAGCTACAGAACGAACTGGTGGGGGGGCACCACCACGGACCCCAGAAACTGCTTCCCCATTAGCCTGACGTGCCTGGTCTGCAAGGCCATGGAACATATCATCTTGGAGCTTATAAACAAGGACATAGGTAACCTCCAAACTCTGGACCCCACTCAGTTTGGGTTTGTAAAAGGTAGGTCATGTCTCCTAAACCTGATTGACTTCTTTGAAGAAGTCACCAGAGCTGTGGACAAGGGTAAGATGGTGCACACAGCCTATCTTGACCTCGCCAAGGATTTCAACACCACCCCCCACTCTGGAATTATAGATAAACTCACTAGACTGGGCATAAATCCCTATGTCACAAGATGGGTGTCCAATTGGCTCACTGACAGAACCCACACAGTGAAAGTAGCCAACTCCAAATCCAACTTCAGACCAGTGAAAAGTGGAGTACCACAGGGCTCAGTCCTGGGTTCTCTCTTGTCTGTTATCTCCTTCTCAGAAGTCCAGGCTAATACAGCAGGTCTTTGGCTAATGAAGTTCGCAGATGACTGCAAACTAGGTGCCATAATACAATCACCTAATGATGTGGACATTCTACAAAGGGGCCTCACTGAGACTGATGCTTGGTGTCAAATTCATGGCCTCAAGCTCAGTGCCAAGAAGTGCATTGTCATCCCCTTTGGGAAAAACACTGTACCCATGAACTACCACATAGGTGGTAGCCTAATAAACACCGAAAGTGTGATAAGAGACCTTGGGACACAGGTGGACAGTAGTCTCTCCTTTGATAATCACATTGCCTCAGTACTCAGGAAATCCTTCTATGTAGCACACCTCATCACATAGGGGTTCACCTCCAGGAAAAAAAGAAGTCATTGTTCCTTTCTATGGTGTATCCAAAAAACAATCACAGCCAAGGGTAAAGTGCCTCCAAAACAGCAACAAAAGAAATCCAAAAGCAAGGCTAGTAGAGGACACACCACGACTATAGGAAGCTGACCATTTATTGAGATAAAGTACAACAAAACAAAAACAAACATAACGCGTTCCCAGTAAACGCTTTCACATTCCACATGAATGCTTCATCAGACTGTTAACTGAATACTGAATTAACCACCTTTGAAATATCTTGTCTCTATTATTTTACAACCAATCATATGTTGTTATCATGAATAATATAGCTAAGTAACATCATGTGATCATATGGTAGTACTATTTCTTTCGTTCGGCTTTAAATCATGTGACTATTTATCTAGAAACATTTCTAAGTTCATAAAACTTTGCTAAAACATATGCTTATCTAGTATACATTGCATATAGAAATGTAAGATGCACATATGTACGTTTAAGAAATTTTTAAAAAAATTTTTTATACTATATATAATATGTAATATAACACCTCAGCTCTAAACACATAATATAAATATAAATAAGAACAACATCTGAAAAGAATTAATACCAAAATCAATATGCAAAATCTAATGACATATCTTAAAATACAAATCTCTAAAATCCATATAATAAAGTGCGCAGTGCTTTAAGGTAACTACAAGAATCCTATATAAAACACCTATCTACTTATAAAATTAAACTGGTATCATAGTAATACCATAAGCATGTTACAACATATTGTAAATTTTATTAAAAGCATGCTCTAAATTGGGTTTAAAACTATTATATAGCTACTGAAGCTCAACCTAATGGCATCATGGTGACCTATACCTATATAAAAAAAAACTTAAACACTAAAAAAATTTTGCGCATGAAATTACAATAAATAAGTTAAAACCACTAAAAAACAATGTATTCGTCACACACTAATTTATTGACTCTGAAAAAAACTAAAGCTTTAAAGGGAAGATGCTCAATGTTTGAAGTTTTTCACTACCAAAAATGGCTTCAGAGAGACCCTGTCATTAAGTCCTGAACCTTTGTCTGCTTGTAACCTCAGGATCCGTCTAATTTCCCTTTTCAGTGTCATTCTTTTGATTGCCTAGTCTGACATTTCTAAATATCAGTTCTATCACTATATTGTTCCTCTCTACTCATCCCTCATCAGACCCATTATATAGTAAAATGCCGAATTTGGCATGTACCTCGCAAGACATCTATAACTTCTGGAAAGGCCACAGAAATACCTCACTAAGAGGATTACCGGCCTCAAACAGATGCCATACGCAGACCATCTCAAAAAATTCCAGCTCTACTCTTTGCTTATCACCTACACTCAGAGGCGACCTCTGCCTAACATACAAAGCCATGTCATACCCAGATCTGTTGGACATGCTACATGTAAGGAAAGTCCAATCCCTCCAAGCCACATGGTCCAGGGACCTAAACATTGCCACCACAATAAACAGAACATGCTGGAGGGATAGATTCCTGTCCCAGAGACTTACCATGCTCTGGAACAGACTACCCATTCATGTCAGGCAAAGCTCCTCATTAGCCCTCTTTAAGAAAAATCTTGACAATTGGATGAGAAATAGGAAATTCACCCCAAGGATCACTTATGTGCTTCTGCTAGACAGGGGCACAGGAAAATAACTTTCTTGGGTGGCAAAAGCCACTGAACTTTTTTGGCTAGGCTTATATAGTCCCCAGGGCCGATAGCCTAGTACCTACCTATGAACTTATAAAAAGGTAGAGTACTTCAGTGGTCAAAAGAGTAAAGAGATGTCACCCCTCAGGAGTGTTTTATGAGGCAAAGTAAATGGATACGGCTTTTATTCTTTCATGGTATCTTAGATTGTGTATTCATGAAGACTTCTTGGAGGATGTTAAAAGGAGTAGGGAACTTTAATGCTAAAAAGGCTAAACAGAGATCACCCCTCAGGAAACTTCACATTATTGTGTAAAGGGAGATGGCTTTGTATCTTTTAGGATAACTTGACTGTGTAGTCCAGAAAATATTTGGAGGAGGTCAAAATTTGTAGGGAACTTCAGTGGTCAAAAGGATAAACAGATGTCACCCCACTCTCCCTTCTATGCAAGATAAAGAGAAAGGGCTTTAAGCCTTTTGAGGTACCTGAAATTGTATAGCCTAAAAAATTTCATGTTTGGAAGTCTTTGGGGTCGTTCAGTTTGTTTTAGATGCTTTCTAAGGTCCATTCCAAAAGGGCATTAGTATTCAAATATAAGTCTAATAAGGGAAAACCACCAATAGACTGTTACTGCTTGGGCCGTGCAGTCAATACCCTTGCAGAACAGCTGAACAAGACAGAAAGACTTCATTACCACAACTTACAGATGGGGCACAAATGAATAATGGTTATAAACATAGGCTCTCATCTCTAATAGAACTTTCTGTTTTGAAAAGGGTGTAAGCAATGCTGTAAGAAGTGGGGGCTGAGTCTTTCCCAGGGGTACCATACTGCATTTTTTGGCATTTAAAGTGAACTCATGACTGGAACACCAAGTGTTGGTTTTGCCTACACCAGGTTGTGCTGGAGTATTTGAGTGTTCATTGACAGTTTCATCTGTTTTGTAGTTGCCAGTAACTTAGCTGCTACCCCTGATATCTGTTTTCACTTCTAAGAAGCAGATATTAAAAAGTCAGTGGCCCAGAACCCTGAAAAACCTTGCTGGTGACACTCCTCTCTGGCTAGAGATGCCCTACTCTAGCTGTGTGGATTCTGTCAAAAAGCTAATTGCCTATCTAGTGGAGTACATTAAGGACATGATCCTTGGTGATGGTGGGGGGGACTGACTCAGCAATAACTGGAACGGAGATGATAGTTTAAGAACAGAAGTTGGCTACAAAGCTGTTGCTACTATGTGTGTGTTATCAGTGTCTTTCGGGTTTGAGTGGGAGGCACCATTATGGAAAAGTTCAGAGTAGTGCTATGAACTGTTTCTTAATTTTTCTAAGAAAACTACGGAAGGACTTGCTGTCATCCTTTGCCTCAGTTGCTAGCATGAGTTCATGAGATTCCTTGCTTGTCTCCATGGCTGCCTTCAGTTTCTTTGTGAGTTGTTTTACATAATTTTCATGCAGAGGAATTCTCACCTTATGTGGCAATTTGAGCAGTTCCTTTTGTTACACAGTTTGTTGATATTAAATGACCATCGGGGTGGTTTATTTTTGAATCTACCGCTATATTTGCTCTAGCGAGTGCTGCCACATCAATGCATTTATCTAAACTGGCATAAAAATCCTTAGCATAGGTGGCTGCATATCCCTAGTCAAATGTGGAGTTTCTGAGTGTGAATTTAGAGACTTATTCAAATAATTGTAAAATGTTTGCCTGTCTGAAGTCTATAAAGAGGGTGGCATTGGTTACCGGAGCAGTAGATGCTCTGAGGTTAAAGTTAAACAGTAAGGTAGTGTCTGACTTAACAAATGAGGAAATGACCAGGGGAAAGGAATTCGCTGGAGCTAAGTTTACGAGAAGCAGGTCAAGAATGTTCTTACCCCGGGTTGGCTTAAGGACAAGTTGATCTTGGGAGTTCTTGTTTACCCAATCCAGGACGTGTTATACATACCTAAACAGGTATTGTAGGTACTCCAGTCCGATTAATGTCACATCGCCTTTAAGGATATTTATAAGGAATGTTAGGAAGTTTTCCTTGTCATGTGGGACCATGGACACGGATAATGATTGATAAGCTATACATTGGAAGGTTGACGTTCTTAACATGCGCTGGAGTTTTATGAGCTCACTGAGGTGGTTCTCTCGATATCACCAGTGAAGGGATAATGTCACTGATGAACACTAAGTTTCTGTTGCAGGTACCAGTGACTTTAAAGGTATAATATGTAAACAAAGCGAGGGGGCAATCTCTTTACATTTCTCAGTGAGAAAACAAATACGGGCCTGCTCCAGATGAAGTGCCTTGATATCAGGCCGCTTATCACTTAGACTCCTGTCATTGAGGAAGGTTGGGTTGTTCAATAGATGAACTCCAACTAAAAAGGACACAATGATGACAAGAAAGGCTTCAGCTGTATGCCGACAGCCTTGAACAAGAGTTGCAGACCATACTTTTAGAAACAAGTTGGACTATTGATCATCATGCTTCATGGTGACAAAAACTGGATCCTCCTTGAATGACCCCGGCTGCTTACCCAATAGTGGAACTCAATTATCTATTCTTTTACTCTAGGCATCATTCTCAGTGAAGGGACAATAATAATCTTTTAACCTTGACTGAAGCTTGTGTAGAAAGTGCCACAATGTCCTTCATAGGTTGTTGTGCCAGGTCACCTATTCCCACATAGGTTCATAGGTACAAGCTAGCTGCCTTCTGGATCATGATAAGCCTAGCCAATTTCCCTTCCAAAGGTAAAAATCAAATCCTGTACCTTGCGTCTGTGAGATAAACACCCTAACCATTATACAATTGTCATACATGCTGGGGAAGAGGGTCTTGAGAGCCCTTGAGAGGGCTGCAATCCTGGCTCCTGACAGGCAGCTAACTTTAACTTTATCATTGTCCAGCCTTTGGATAATAGAGTCTGTTTGTTTAACTAGAGAGTCACCAACTACCAAGATGTTTACAGAAGCTGGCTTACACTTACAACCTAACAAAACAAACACATATTTTATTCAGCTTCTTTTATTGTATTTGTATTTCCTCATCCTGCTCCATTACTTCATCTTGCTTTTTCTGCTATTTGCTGCAGCTTGTTCTTTTCAAGTGCATCTTTTCTGTTGCATTTGTTACTGCTTGTTTATAGACTGTTTAAATTGTAAGTGCTATTCTAAGCCTCTTAGTTTTGGTTTAAGCACTTGGCCTTTAGGCCTACCCCTTAGCTCTACCTGTCTTTTCTCCCTCAGATTCTGACAAATATGGATGGACAATTTCCTAGAGTTTCTCCTGCCAGTCTGGTTGATATGGGCATCCTGACACAGTGTAGCAACTGCCTCATGTACATGGACAACCATCTATTACTACCACGTAGGAACACAATTTGTGAGAGAAGCAATTACATTAGGAACCAAAAGTCTATTCTTTCCCCATCATAAGCCAGTATATCTGGCACTGAGAAGGCTGTCAACACAATCACTACACATCATGCACCAACCACACCTACACAATACAAAAGGTCCTCAACAAAAACATACCCAAACAAAGGAGGCCTCCAAGGCAAAAACACACGTAATCTCCACATCCCTCCACACCACATACCATGCATAGTTCACACACGTGTATCTCGCAAGCACTAAGGCTTAAACATAAAGTCAACGTATTAGTCATAGGAGACTCCATTGTGAGACACACAGATGTGCCTCTCACCAGGCTGGATAATGAGAAAGTCACGGTTAGTTGTCTGTCAGGGTCCAGAATCCACCTTATCACATATGCCCTCAAGTCCCTTAACAACAGATACTGTTATGACTCTGTCATAGTCCATGTTGGTGTGAATGACTTGAGACATACCTCTCTGGACTATATGAAGACAGACATGATTGAGCTCTCTCAATTTGTGTCACTAGCCTTAAGCGACATTCTACCATCATCCAAAATGATGCATCAATACAAACAGAAAATGATTGCCTTTAACAACTGGCTTAGTTTCTGATGTCATTCCAGGGGGATCCAGTACCTGACAGCCTGGGAAGATATGCTTGACAGATCACAATGCTTTGCCAGAGATGGCCTGTATCTATCTCACTTGAGGTTCAGGCTTCTGGTAAAGGCTCTTGCCTCCCCCATAGTGCCTTTTTTAGGAAAATTGATGCGGTTAAAACTACCAACATAAAAATTTCAACAAAACACAAATTAAAGGTCATGCTGCTAAATGCTAGGAGTCTAAACATGAAACTGCACTCATTGTAAGCATTTTTAACCCTGGAAAATGCTGACATCTACACAGTCACAGAAACCTGGTTCAAAGCTGCAGAGAGCACCTCAGCTTTACCTGGTTACTCATCGTATCAAACATTCAGACCCCAAACTGTGGGCAGTAAAGCCAAAGGAGGTGGGGGTCTCAATATATACAAGAACCCTATACAAATCATAGCTAGCTACCAACCCCCAAATCTGACTCAAGATGCCCAATCTGCCTATCTGGACCTCTTTGAATCTATCAAGAGTAAACCCTTTATCCTGATCCTGGGTGACTTTAACTACCCAAACATAGATTGGAAGAACTGCTCATGCCAGAACAGAAATGCCCAGAGATTCCTCGATTTTGTCAATGCAAATGCCTTGGAACACCTAGTCAATACCCCCACAAGAGGTGAAAATATCTTGGACTTGGTATTAACCAACATAAGTAACCACTGCAGCATCCCTGCAGTATCATCCTCCCTGGTCCTGGTAAGATCCAACCATAAAGCGGTGATTTTTGAAGTCACCATCTCCCCCAACTCACCTCTAGCTAGGATCAAACAAAAAAACTTCTCCAAAGCTGATTACAGTCTCTTGAGGGATGGTATAAACAACTTCACAGTCTCCCTCCCTTTCTCTAGGAACTGGCACCAATATCCAAAACTACACCAAAGCACTATACGAGCATTTATATAGATACATGGAATCAGGAAAATCTGAAAGGACTAAATCATCCTCCGGAAGGAAGAATAAACTTGTCTGGTAGACATCTGCAATAAATAAACTCTAAACCAAAAGGAAAAAAATTGAGCAGGTGCCCAACTGGAAGCAGTCTCTCCTTAGCATGAACAAGCAAATAAGAGAACTAGTGAAATCCTCTATAGCCAACTTTGAGTCCAAATTGGCCACATCTACTAGACACAATCATAAGGCCTTATTCAGATATGTCCGCAATCTCAAAGGAAGCACCCAGATCTGTTCAGAACTGGTGGTCAAGTACACCACATATACAAATGCCGTAGATATAGCAAACTTGCTGGCTGACAGATTCAGCAAAAACGTCACCCCTCTGCTCACCATCAGTAAATCAGGACATCACCAGTTCCTGCCCCCTTCCCCTTATATCTAGGGAACAGGTCATCACTGCTCTTTCAAAGGCAAAAAAATAAAGCCTCCATGGGAAGTGATAACATCCCAGGCTGCATCCTACATGAACTTAGGCAAGAACTTGAATCACCATTAGATGCCCTTGTCAACCAAAGCCTGAGTATCGGCTTTGTCCCAGCTTAGTGGAGGACAGCCACTGTCATCACTTTGCACAAAGGTGGAGCATCCACCGAACTGGGAAATTATAGACCCATCAAACTAACTAGCCTGATCTGCAAGGCCATGGAATAATTATCATGGACCTCATCAACAAGGACATTAGCAACCTCCAAACACTCGATCCTACACAGTTTGGCTTCATCAAGGAGAGGTCATGTCTGCTAAATTTGGTCGACTTCTTTGAGACAGTCACCAAAGCCATGGACAATGAGAAGTTGGTGCACACCACCTACCTTGACCTGGCCAAAGCCTTTGACACTATTCCCCACTTGGGCATAATAGATAAACTTTTTCAACTAGGCACCAATCTGTATGTTTCCAGATGAGTAGGTAACTGGCTCACTGATAGAGCCCACCTAGTCAAAATAGGGGAAGCCACCTCACGCAGTAGACCCATAATGAGCGGAGTACCCCAGGGTTTGGTCTTGGGGCCTCTGTTATTTGGGATAAACTTTTCTGAGGTGCAGACCAAAACTAGTGGGCTATGGCTGACCCAGTTTGCAGATGACTGCAAGCTGGGCACTGTCTTCAATTCCCCTAGTGAAGTGGACATCCTCCAAGAGGGTCTCACCCAAACAAATGACAGGTGCCAGAAACAAGACCTCAAGCTGAATACCAAAAATGCATCATCATCCCATTTGGGAAGAGTGACATCCCCACAAATTATCACATTAATAACAATTTCCTAAGCACACAATCAGTTGTGAGGGATTTGGGCACCCAAGTTGATAGCAACCTAACTTTTGACCACCATGTCGCTTCTGTTGTAAGGAAAGCTTTTTACATGGCCCACCTCATAAGTAAGGGCATCTCATCCAGGGACAAGGAGGTCATAATATCTCTGTATTAATCCCTTATAAGGCTCATTATTGAGTACAGTGCCCCATTCGGCATGTACCTCGCAAAGCACATGCAGCAGCTGGAGACACCACAGAGGTTCCTCACCAGGGAGAATCCAGGGCCTCAAAACTTTACCATAAATAGACTAAAAGCCCTATCACACTACTCAGATTCATACAGACTCCTCAGAGGTGACCTCTGTCTGGCATGCAAGGTGATCTCGAACCCTACCTTGATGAGACTGCTGCATATCTGCAAGTCAAGCTCCACTTGAGTAAACTGCACGCACAGCCTCAACCTGATCTCTGACATCAATAGGACTTGTTGGTGGGACAGATCTGTGTCTCAGAGACTCCCCCATCTGTGGAATAGACTCCCTCTCCATGTCAAGCAAAATACCCCTTTTTAAGCGCAATCTGGATAACTGGATGGGAAACAGAAAATACATCCCTGGGATTCCACCCATGTCCCTGATGGACAGGGGCATTGGGTGATGACTTGTCTAAACATGAGCTATACTCTTGACTAGGCTTATAAGAGCCTCAGGGCCAATAGCCTAGTAACTTCCTATGATCCTGTGAAGACAGGGAGTTGTATGTTGTTGGTGAAATGTCATTGAGGGGTTGCATGTAGTAACTGTATTCAGAAGGTTAAGCTTAAGAGTTTTAAAAGGCTTGGGTAGTGATTTTAATTGTGATAGCATATGACCACTTTGTGTTGTCTGTGTGAGAAAGATGTGTTTGTATAGGTGGAAGTATGTCAATGTAACACTTTCTGCATGTAGAGAGCTGGAAGAGGGATGTCTCCACATTTGTACGGTATTTGCACCTCTCAGAGATAAAACTGACCAGGATGAGCAGGAGTTGATTTTCAGTTAGCAATGAGGCAGTTCTTAAACTGCCTCAGGACACAAGTGCTAGAAGGCTGGCAAAAGAAGGGGGGCTAGCTTGCTGACTCGACAAGATGTCCAGTGCTATTATTGAGAGAGAATCTTGAAGATAAATAAGGATGGGGCAAAGGGAGTGCCGGCGGTGGGAAGTTATTGGGTCTGACTAATTTGAGTACTATGTGTAGACTATCACAGCTGGAAGCAGATTAGTGCAAATCAACACATTGAGCCATAGTCCAGCACATGACAGTGACTACCACCTGCAAATTGAAGGAAAATGTTATCTCAGTACTCACTAAAGGAGAAATTTGACTTGGGCACAGTACCTACTACCTATTACTCATTTACAAATTTGGTGGAACACTCATTACAGCTGGGTGCAGTATAACGCAAACAGGAAAATAAGAGAATCAATGAGGAACAGCTATACATTCGAGCTTTTCTTCTTCTGCCAAGATATTTCTTCTCTTTTTCTTATTTCTACTGTCTTGTGCCAATATTTCACTCCTTATTGTGGCCAAAGTTCTACTTCCACTATCCTATATACTTAGCATCTTCAATTCATTTGCTATCTAATTCAGACTATAATTATCTTCTGTCTCTCTCCACTTAAATTTGCCCATTCCACCTGCCTGTGTCTTTCACCTTCTCCTTTATATTGCGTGAAAAAAAAAGTTTGTGGTTTGACAATAGGTCTTCCTTTATTATGATACTGCAAAGGTGAGATAGTTGTGATTTCTTCAGTAATAAAAAATCTGTTTAAGTAGCTGGCATTTCAGGATTTATAGGGAAGGCTTACTGAAGCCCTTCCATGATTCTTCATGCAGAGTCCCACCTCCCTTGTTCTATTTTTTCCTAATGCTATATTTAAGCAATAATCCATAACTGTGTGTAGTTATATCAGGATTTACCCACAGTTTGACCTCATGATCAAACAAAGCCAATCATGGGTAAATCCTAATCTACCCACACACCAGAGTAGATTACTGATGCTATATAATGACATCATTTAAGGAAAAAAACATACTTTTTTCTAAATAATTCCATTGTAGTAAAATTGTTTAATGCTCTTCCTTGGGCTAATGGTACTCTGGTGCACTGGGTGGACGTACAGAGCATGGTCTGCATATAACAGCACTGCAGAAAATTATCTCTGGCATGCTTCCCCCACAAAAAAATAATTGAGGACCTAAGTCATTAAATGAGTTACTATGCAACTGATTGTATAGTTTCTGGCATGGAAAGCTGAGTTTTTTTTTTCTTTTTTTTTAAATATGTATACTTTTGTAAACTGCTCTGTGGAGTAGACTAAGAGTTTAAGATTTTCTTTAAAACATTTAGAATTTTTCATGGAGCAGGTTCTATTCCAATGCAAAGTTCCTATAATCACAGCTGCGCAGGTAAAAAACACACTCTCCAAAGCCAAGAACACAGCATCCATGGGACCTGACAATATCCCAGGCTGCATTCTACATGAACTACAGAATGAACTGGTACCCTACCTAAGTACCATGTTTAATCATAGCCTCACCTCAGGCTTTGTACCCACTGAATGGTACACCGCGACGGTTATCCCACTCCAGGAGCCATGACGGACCCCGGGAACTACCGCCCCATTAGCCTGACAAGCCTGGTCTGCAAGGCCATGGAACGTATCATTGTGGAACTCATAAACAAAGACACTGGTAATCTCCAAACTCTGGACCCTACCCAGTATGGATTTGTAAAAGGCAGATCATGTCTCCTAAACCTGATTGATTTCTTTGAAGCAGTCACCAAAGCCATAGATGAGGGTAAAATGGTTCACACAGCTTATCTAGATCTTGCCAAGGCATTCGACACCATCCCCCACTCTGGAATTATAGATAAGCTCACTAAACTAGGTATAAATCCCTATGTCACAAGATGGGTTGCCAACTGGCTCACAGACAGAACCCACACTGTGAAAGTAGCGGATTCCAAATTCGACTTCAGACCAGTGACAAGTGGAGTACCACAGGGTTCAGTCCTGGGTCCTCTCCTGTTTGGTATCTACTTCTCTGAAGTGCAGGCTAACACAAACGTTCTTTGGCTAACAAAGTTTGCAGATGACTGAAAACTAGGAGCCATAATCGAAGCTCCTAATGATGTGGACAAACTACAAAAGGGCCTCACTGAGACAGATACCTGGTGACAAAGCCATGGCCTGAAGCTCAATGCCAAAAAGTGTATTGTCACCCCCTTTGGTAAAAACTCTGTACATATGAACTACCACATAGCTGGTAGTCTACTTAATGCCAAAAATGTGATAAGAGACCTTGGGACACAGGTGGACATTAGTCTCTCCTTTGATAATCACATCACCACAGTGGTCAGGAAATCCTTCTACGTGGCTCATCTCATCACAAAAGGATTCTCATCCAGAAAAAAAGAGGTAATTGTTCCCCTCTACTCATCACTCATTAGACCTATTATAGAGTACAATGCCCCTTTTGGTATGTACCTCACAAGACATCTACAACAACTGGAAAGACCACAGAAATACCTCACAAAGAGGATTACTGGCCTCAAACAGATGCCCTACGCAGACCGTCTAAAAAAACTACAGCTTTACTCCATCGCATATCGCCTACTCAGGGGCGATCTCTGCCTAACATACAAAGCTATGTCAAACCCAGAGCTGTTGGACATGCTCCACTTAAAGAAATCCCAATCCCTCCGAGCTACATGCTCTAGGGACCTAAACCTTGTCACCACAATAAACAGAACATGCTGGAGGGATAGATTCCTGTCCCAGAGACTTCCCATACTCTGGAACAGACTACCTATCTATGTCAAACAGAGCTCCTCATTAGCACTCTTCAAGAAAAATCTTGATGATTGGATGGGAAATGGGAAATTCACCCCAGGGATCACTTCTGTGGTTTTGCTCTACAGGGGCACAGGAAAATAATTTTCTTGGGTGGCAAAAGCCAGGGTACATTTTTTGGCTAGGCTTATGTAGGCCCTAGGGCCAATAGCCTAGTACCTAACTATGAACCTAGAATGAACACCTCTTTATAATGATGTATGCTTGATTTACAGTGGGCATGTTGGTTAGGCTGTCTAATCAGTGTATTCATTTTTGAATAGCAATGCACCATTATTTTATAATTATTGCTCTTAAATAGTATGCCTTCTTCATAGAAATACACATCCCATCTGTGTCAAATTAGGTTGAATTCCTTTTTATGAATGATATACACTGTTGACATATAGTGTATAAACATGTCTTACCTGCCTTTTCTACAAATTCGTTGTTTCCTTTCACAGTAACCATGTCCTCATTCCACTGGTTATCATTTGTTATGAATGTAAAAATAAATTATTCCTGAAGAGCTCTCTATCTGCGCTCAGGTTTGAGATGAGTAAAAAGGTATTATAATTTCATATTCATTAGTAGAGGTGCATCTTTACCTTTAAATTAGTCTCTGACTGCTTTCTCAAGTGATTTTCTGGAAATTACCTGCCATGTTGGAGGGAAGCATCTGTCTACGTTCCAAGAAGAAAATGCAACACTTTCTGACTTTGTGTTTTATTTTGATCTTCAGCTAAAACTTCTCCTTTTTTATTAAAAGAACAGGTGGTGGTTCCCTCTTTTTATCAAAAGAGCAGCTATAAGCCAAGTGTTTGAATCTTCTCTCCACAATCCTTGGACAGAGGTAAGAAAGTTTATCTGAGCCTGCATTTAGGGAAGGTTGTCACTAGAGATTCACTAGAAATGCACCCCCCCCCCCCCACACACACACACACACAGTGGCTTGTACCAAAGAAACACTCATCCTGTAGCAAATGTTCCTGTTTCAGGCTGGTCATCCAGACACATTTCTAATAAAATGCAAAACATATTCAGGCATAGAATTCAGTATTAACTTGTAATTGTACCTAACCATCAAATCACATTTTTCATTACCTTATGATTAAACATTCTGACTCTTACTTGAAATGTATTCACTCAACCAAATACATTTATTCGGAAATAAACACCTTTTTGCATTGTGATGTAATTTCATAAACTGAAGAATAGTTACCAAAATAGCAAGCATCCGCAGAATTGCTTCACATTTTTACATGTTTTACTAGACCAGTAGAACCTGCTTCTGCTGATGTTGAAACTAATATTTCTCGGAACGGACTGCAAATACAAAACAGAGGCTAATAAAAAACAATAAGGTTGGCTGTTACAACAACGCAGAGGAAGGTTTGTTATGATATTATCTCATTCCCCCTCTTCCTTGAGAGCGTGAGAATAAAGATGTGTGTGTGTGCAAAACAAATTAATGACTTAAGTAATAGCAATCGGAATTATCTTTTATATATCTGTTTTAGATTCTCCAACATTAACTCTTTATTTTCCCTATAGGCTAGCTACACTAATCGTTTATTGATATTAGAGTTTAAACTCATGAAAATATTAAGATGATGATTGTTTCTTATTACACTGCTTGTTAGGCTTGTGTTTTTGGAATGCTAGTATTCAATCTGCCACTGGATGTTGACAGTACCTGTGCTTTGTAGCACCGAGAAATAATGCATCTGATGAACCATGCTGTTTTAAAGGTGCTTTTGGCTCACAGGTGCACACACCTTTCACATCACACTATTGTGACTTAATTCTTTTAATCAGGTAGAGGAGGAATAGAATTAAACCTTTCTTGTTAAAGATTGCAATTGCTGGTGTTTATTTCATTTATTAATTTACTATGTTCATGTCTTTCGCTGTACCAACTACAAATACATTGTAAAATAAAAAGACTCTTTAAATAGCCTTTGTAGGTCATTATTGCTTATTCATTAATGTTTTCATTTAACTTAGAACATGTTACAGGGTGGAGCATGTTTTATAATATCATAGAGTACTAGGATAATGACCCCAGATTCCATTTTGAGCGTAACCAAGCTCCCCAAATAAAATTTGATAGGCAATAGTTGCAAATGTTTTGCGGAGGGTGTATATACTTGGGTATGGGTAGTCAAACATTTATCAGTGTCCTCTCTCAAGTAGAGACATGGGTGGCAGACTAGGAATATATTTGTGATTCCCCATCCACTAATCCAGTATCATACTCTGTACAGGACCCTCAATCAACTGAGTGGGAAGATGAAATCTACTACTGCCATCACCTTACGAACACCTGAAACATTGGAGGGAATTCTTTCAAGAGTTTTACAACCATGGCCCAACTTATGGATTAATGGCTGATCCACACCCATTGATTTCCTTATGGCTCCAATAATTGAAGCAAAGCCAACAGACGAAGAGGTGAAATCAGAACACTGAGAAATGGCAAGGCACCAGGAGTTGATCAGATCATTGTGAAAGCAATTAAGGCTTGAGGTGATATCCTGTTCCACAAAGTTCACACATGGAACAAGCTGCTATGGGTTACAGAGCAGATGCCATCCACATGGAAGAAGGACATCATCATGCCCATCCACAAGACGGGGGACAACAGGGAATGCAAAGACCACCTACCACAGCATTAGCCTGTTCTCCATCATCAGCAAAGTCTTTATGAAGCTCATATAATACAGGCTGCAGAAACACCGTCAGCAAACCAG
>NC_056729.1:1888371506-1888381506 GCF_019279795.1 Protopterus annectens
AGTAATAACATCCTATGCCACTTTGAGACACATCAGGTCATAATGTTGTACAACACCACCCATCATGTCACGGAAGGGTCTATCAGTGGCTAACATACCATCATCTCCATGATGGGACTTAGTTGACTGTTATCGTGTGGACAGAGATATCATACAGGAGTTGATTGGCTTCTGCCTTCATCACATGTGATCAAGGGGGATACAGGGAATGCTCAACCCAGTGGACATGTAGGTGTGTGTAAGACTGGTTCATAATTTGTTATGACTGCTTATGGGATGAAGGGTCTATTAAAATGCAGACTCTGGGTTAACTGAAAAGGATAATGAAGCGATCCATAAAATAACTTCACAGGTGACTGCTGACTCATTTTACATATGTATCCTTTTCTTTAGACAAGATAGAGGATAAGGAAGAAATTTAGATCTCAGTATAGTTCTGCACTCGTTGATTGTGAATGCATACTCCACCCATGTAGATGGAAAAGCAGACCACAGCAGACCTATATTCATTGGTACTCAAAGTTCCTCATCGTCTAATGCCTTAGAAGCCAGGGTTTTCCTCAAAAGTAGCTGTAGCAAACTAAGGATAAACCAACGTTTTGAAGTCTGACATTACATGGAAGATTTTGAATACTAGGAATTTGAATTTGAATATTAGGAATTCTTTAAGTACACTTTCTTTGTGTACTTTCCAAGGTCAGCATGCCACACGTACTATAAATACAGAAACGTTTTTTATTCAGTGACTGTTTAACATATGCCACAAATAGTTTAATGAGAAAGGTAGCATAACATGATTTAAAGTTCTTAAATATAAGTCACATTACTCTCGTAGCATCTGTCTTGGTTATCTTTGTGTGTGAGTTTTGAATTTTACATTTTTACCAGTGGTGATTCCTACATCTTTATCTTGTATTGCACATGTAATCACATGAGTATTGCTGTACTTTACTGTATGTACACTGTATGTGCACATGTATAACATACACCCAGTATTGTACATGCAATCACATGACTAATGTCCTACATCACTTTATGCATACTGTATGTGCACATGTATGAATATGTATGTGGACATGTATAACCTCCACACAGTTGTGTACATAAAGTCAAATGACCATTGCTGCACCTCACTGTATGTACATATACTGCATGTGCACATGTATAACCCACACCCTGTGCTCCACATGCAGTCACATGACCATTGCTGTACTTCACTGTACGTATACTGCATGTGTACATGTATAACCCACACCTTGTGTTCCACATATAGTCACATGATGATTGTTATACCTCACTGTACATATACTTAATGTGAAAATACAAAACCCACACCCTGTGCTGCATATACAGTCACATGGTAATTTCTGCAGCTCCCAGTAAATATATTGTATGTCCACATGTATAATCTACACCCTTTCTTCACCTACAGCTGCACAGCTACTGTTGTGCCTCATTTCTTTCCCAGATGCATTTAGTCCTACACTTTTTGCACAGTTTGGTTAATTTACAATTGCCTGGAATGCAGACATGTATTAATCTCTCTGTCTCTGTAACCAAAGACCCTCCACTATTTTCACGTTTGTACATACATGCATACATACAGCTCTTTTGCAGCTTCCTAGTTTATTGTTGTGTAATCTGCATGAGGAGCTTATCTTTCGGATCTCTGCTGAAAAAGTAAAAATGCCAAGTCATTCTATACCGATAACTAGTTAGCTTACCAACTAGATAAACACAGTATGCATATGCAATAAAGAAATGAGTATAAATCTATAACTAACTAAATAAAGGCCTACATGAGTATTCTGAGTCTTTTGTACGAAAGGAAGCTCAGCTCCTCCCATCTTTAAATTCTATATATTTTCCATTAGCTATGGTTATCCTTTCACACCTTTCAAATTTTTGTGCATTACCCAGATTTGACCCACTGTTATGGCACATTAATGGTCTTTGCTCATCTTCTGTCATCAACCCCTTACTTTATCTCAAATTTATACTCATTAATACCAAAGAGGGACCAGTACACACATATGAAATGCATTTTCAGTGGTTATTTTCTAAGGATTGCTTGCCCCTTTAACCCATTTTCAGTGGTCATTCTTTAAAAATCAGAAAATTGGCAAACTAGTCTCACCCTGGATTCTGGGGGGTTGTCCATAGTTTATCTCCGTGTACTATTTTTGCAGCTCTGTCTTCTCCTGTGTCCATGCCGGTTTATTCTAGAACTCACTTTTCTACCTCTCCCTAAATGCCTGGTGTTTGATTTGTGGCTACTGATTTTATATGCATATAACCTTTGCCTTTCTGTTGCAGCTCTGGTTTGATGCTTCGTGGCTACTTCCTCACAGAGCCTGAGTTCTTGTTTCGTGTTTATTATCCCAGTAATAACCCACCAAGAGTTCCAAAATTCATATACAGTACTGTCTGTCTAGAGTGAAGCTACCCTTTAAATTCATGCTGACTACTTATTTTGCAAGGTCACTCATATAATGAATCCATATTCACCGACTGATTTGAAGAAGTAAAAATTTTTAGCTCTTAGTGTTGTTATTTCACAGTTCCAGGTTGTGGGGTGCAATACTGATCTCCAGTTGCTGTGTTTGTAACTTTCCTGTTTCCATGTCTCAGCATGAGTTTCTTTGCAGCACACTACTTGCTTTTTACCTGCGAAAGACTTGTCTTTTTTTTTTTTTTTTGCATTCTTTAAACGTATGTATCCCTTGTATCTATCCTCACTACTGTTGGCTGGACCGTGGATTAAAAGTAAAATCAGAAAATCAGGGATCAGTTTTATGGGGATCAATCCACCTCTCAGAAAACCTACAGCTCAAAATCTGTACTGTAATTAAATTCAGTCTTATTATTCTACTTGCAGATGTTTTAGTGTCTAAGAAGAACATGATTGCTTAACATAAAATCAACAGCTTGACACATTATATGTACAGTCTATAAATCATATCCTTCCTGCTTCATATTTGTTATAAGCAGTTCAACATGAGAAACTAAATGTGAAAACCTGAGTCAGTTCTTCCCTCCTAAGGGTTTGCTTCAAATGTCTAACTATAGTCTAAAGCATTTTTGAATCGTGATATAGTTTTGGAGCTCACTGTCTGCTATTTACAATGTTAGTACTACAAATGAGTTACAGACGTCCCCCTTGGTTTGTAAATTATCTGTGAAGCACAACTGACCTAGTCAAAATAAGTAAAATGCAGGCCTTGTCAGCTTTTTGCAGTAGAAGAGTAAAGTTCTGATGATGGTGCAGGGAATCTTCTGTGGGAGCTGGCAGGCAGGATGGGACTGAACAGCTTCTGTTAGCTGGTCCATTCAGGGGAGGGGGGTTGAAGAATCAGGGAAGGGGGTTGAAGAAAGATTAGGCTTGCCTGTTGGTGGACACCTACTGGGAGCTCCAGGTATTATACCTGTGGATCTTGGGTCTGGGAGCATGCACTACCACAGTAACAAGACACAGACCAATGAAATTCTGTGTTCAGAGGCACAATCCACTTGGAAGGCAGCACAGGGCGGAGCTTGGAGAACCATGGAGCAGGAGAGCATGTGCTCTGTCCAGGGAGATGGTAGGTTGTCCCACTCTCTAGTACCTGACTGATACCACTGCCAAACCAAGTGGGATGTAGGGCTCTTACTTAGCCCAGGATTGTCTGCCTCCTGCCCCTGCAGAATGAATCAGCCAGTCTGGTGTAAGTAGGGGAGTCAATAGCGAAGTCCTATGAGAAAGCAAATATATACATGCATATATATATATATATATATATATATATATATATATATATATATAGTTTATTATCAAAATGTAGAATTAAGTTGGTGAACACAGGAATGTCAAATGGCAGTTGGCTGATTCCCATGTTACCAAATGTTACTTTGAGTGAGAGTCTTTGTCAGCAAATGCCACTGTGCATTCTCTAATATGTGCTTGATGTTTTGAATAGAGATCACAGTACAGTGGGAATTTCGAAATTTATCCCCTTCATCACTGTACTGTGATCTCAGAGTTGGAATATATAAGTTGCAGGGGGTGGGGGGCACAACCCCCACAGGGGGGAGCAGGGGGGGGGCACAAAAACGTGAATACAAGTTTAACATTTTCACCTAACTGATCAGCTATATGGATATCACAGTCGGTATTTGATGAAAATGTTGACTCTGCTGATTTAGTTCATCAGATTCGACATTTTTACCAATTTAATATTCAGGAATTCGATGTTGACTTTCGATATTAAATACCTTTTTTTTTTTGTCAACGTCGAGATTTTGATAGTAAACTATATATATATATATATATATATATATATATATATATATATATATATATTACACTAATGGATAAAAGTTATAACTATGATACTCATTGTATGCTAAGCACTGTATGTGGGGGCACATATTATTAAACATTGTATTATGTATAAATGTCACCAAACAATACTCTCAGCAGGTCACAGCAGATGTTCCCATATACTCATAACAAACAGGCATAAATCCAAAGACAAGATCCAATAAAACGTTTTAATGAGAAGTAGAGGTAGGTAAGCACTTTCACAATGAAACAGAGGTTATGTTACAATAGAACAGCTGAACGATTGATACAACAACCGCAAGGAGAAGGAGCAGTAAAATGTGATCACTGCAGTTTTTGTGAGTATATATATGAAGGAACAATCTCTGAGCATCCCGACACAGGAGTTAGGTATGATATTAAAATAAATGCTGAATGTAACACCAGAAATTTGGTTTACCTTGCTCAGTGTTTGGTATGCCATTCCTTCTCTGTAGGAAAGACAAACAGACGTTTGAGGGAGCATATAAGGGACCACATATCCTGTATGAGAAAGAGACATACATATAGTGCTCTAGCCAAAAATATGCTAGAGATGGATTTGGAATATCAGTTTAGAGTCAATGTATTACAGATAGTGAGGGATAATGTCAGACTTGGGAATATTCTGATATTACTGAGGAGAAAGAGCTTAAATGGATTATTACATTTAGAGCGCATTTAGGAAAGGGTATTAATGACCATATTAGCATCACATCTAAGCTTATGTTAATGACCATATTACCATCATGTCCAAGCTTATGTTAATGACTGTATTACCATCATGTCTAAGCTTATGTTAATGACCATATTACCGTCACCACTAAGCTTATGTTAATGACCATATTACTATCACATCTAAGCTTATGTTAATGACCATATTACCATCACAACTAAGCTTATGTTAATGACCATATTACTATCACATCTAAGCTTATGTTGACCATATTACCATTACGGCTAAGCTTATGCTAATGACCATATTACCATCATGTCTAAGCTTATGGTAATGAACATATTACCATCACGTCTAAGCTTATGTTAATGACCATATTACCATCATGGCTAAGCTTATGTTAATGACCATATTACCATCACATCTAAGCTTATGTTAATGACCATATTACCATCACGTCTAAGCTTACATTAATGACCATATTACCATCACATCTAAGCTTATGTTAATGACCATATTACCATCACATCTAAGCTTATGTTAATGACCATATTACCATCACATCTAAGCTTACGTTAATGACCATATTACCATCACGTCTAAGCTTATGTTAATGACCATATTACTATCATGGCTAAGCTTATGTTAATGACCATATTACCATCACATCTAAGCTTATGTTAATGACCATATTACCATCACATCTAAGTTTACGTTAATGACCATATTACCATCACATCTAAGCTTACGTTAATGACCATATTACCATCACATCTAAGCTTATGCTAATGACCATATTACCATCACGTCTAAGCTTACGTTAATGACCATATTACCATCACATCTAAGCTTATGCTAATGACCATATTACCATCATGTCTAAGCTTACGTTAATGACCATATTACCATCACATCTAAGCTTATGTTAATGACCATATTACCATCACATCTAAGCTTATGTTAATGACCATATTACCATCACATCTAAGCTTATGTTAATGACCATATTACCATCATGGCTAAGCTTATGTTGACCATATTACCATCACGTCTAAGCTTACGTTAATGACCATATTACCATCACATCTAAGCTTATGTTAATGACCATATTACCATCATGTCTAAGCTTATGTTGACCATATTACCATTACGGCTAAGCTTATGTTAATGACCATATTACTATCACGTCTAAGCTTATGTTGACCATATTACCATTATGGCTAAGCTTATGTTAATGACCATATTACCATCACGTCTAAGCTTATGTTAATGACCATATTACCATCACATCTAAGCTTATGTTAATGACCATATTACCATCACGTCTAAGATTATGTTAATGACCATATTACCATCACGTCTAAGCTTACGTTAATGACCATATTACCATCACATCTACGCTTACGTTAATGACCATATTACCATCACGTCTAAGCTTATGTTGACCATATTACCATTACGGCTAAGCTTATGTTAATGACCATATTACCATCACATCTACGCTTAAGAATAGGAAGCTTAAGAAGTGATTTGTACTATGTATATGCCTGTATTGAGCAATTCTGTTATGTGTTTGTATGCGTATATATGTTATGTTATATTTGAATAATTTTGCCATGCTTATCCTAATGACATGACTATGTTTTATGATGATAAATTTATTATCATGATTTTACACAGTGTTTTGAATATTCATTTTATACTGTTTTTGGAATGTCAATTCATTTGGTAACTAAATGGTTAACCTGTAGAATTTTATTTGTAATGAGGTTTTAGCACAGGATTGGTTAGTTTGAAATTAACTATGTATTTAATGGGAGTGCTTTTTCAGTCATGTGAAGGTCTGATGAAGCAAATGTTTTATTTGTGAAAACGCTTACCTACCTCTTCTTCTCATTAAAACGTTTTATTGGATCTTGTCTTTGGATTTATGCCTATTTGCTTATGAGTGTATGGGAACATCTGCTGTGAGCTGTTGAGAGTATTGTTTGGTGACATTTATCTATTTTGTGTAGATAGCAGCAGCATCACTCAGGGTGGTATCTTTTTCATTCAACTTTATTATGTATACTCATGACAGATGCTTTGTTGCCTGAAAGTCATTACTGCAAAGTTTATTTTACTATGGTTAGTCTCTACTAGGAAAGACCGAATCTTGATGACAACTCTTCTCCTTTAAACTTCTTTTTTTGCAGGGAGGAACTCCCATCCCTCCACCCACCAAACTGTTATATACCAAGTTCAACAAGTCCAAGATTGCTATACCTCAAAGAAAATGGAATATTCCAGATAATGGCCTTCTCGCTCTTAGTATATATTAGTGTGTTTTTTGGCCATTCAGTTTCCATGCTTCAGGACTTGCTCAAGTGGGTCCTGATATTTCAAATGGTTGGTGCTGTTTTCTTCCTATACTTTCTCTCTCCTGCCTTCCAAAATTTAAGCAAACAGGACTGACACTGTAAGCTTGAGGCAAACGTCATTCTGTACTCCAGGGCTTGATTCTCCGAGTCTTCATTTGATTACTTTTTGAATCTGAATAAGCAAAATAGTAAATAAGAATGTGGAGAAGTCCTTCAGCAGTGAAAATAAACATTCAAATCGTTTTAATGCCTTGTTTTAGAGAAGGACCTGCCAGATTATGTACTAGTTGCATATTAGGCTGCAATGTGATTTTATTGGTGCAGCACATGAATTTTCTGTGCCATTTTAATGGTCACTGAATCACAGCCAAGGTCAATTATAAAACGGCACATTGTGGATGGTAAATTTTACAACTTAATTAATAATTAATAATGTAACAGCTAGGAATGTATAAAAGTAGACATAGCACATCGATGGTTCTGAAGTCTTTCTGGTAAGTTTCAGATTATTGTTATGATGCATATTTAATCAGTGTTCAGCTTAAAGTTATAAAGCATATAGTAAAACTAACAAGATAATCACACAGATAATAACAGTTTGTTTTAATTCAAGTAATGAGCAGTATATGCCTCAACCTTACCTGATGTTGTGTATAATACATAACCCAGACTTACCTGATGTACCAGGTAATACATAACCCAGACTTACCTGATGCACCAGGTAATACATAACCCAGACTTACCTGATGCACCCGGTAATACATAACCCAGACTTACCTGATGCACCAGGTAATACATAACCCAGACTTACCTGATGTACCAGGTAATACATAACCCAGACTTACCTGATGCACCAGGAAGTACATAACCCAGACTTACCTGATGTTGTGGGTAATACATAACCCAGACTTACCTGATGTTGTGGGTAATACATAACCCAGACTTACCTGATGCACCAGGTAATACATAACCCAGACTTACCTGATGCACCAGGTAATACATAACCCAGACTTACCTGATGCCCCAGGTAATACATAACTCAGACTTACCTGATGCACCAGGTAATACATTTGCCAGACTTACCTGCTGCAGCAGGTAATACATTCCCCAGACATATCTGATTTAGTAGGTAATAAATGCCGCAGACATACCTGATGTTGTGGGTAATAAATGACCCAGACTTAACTGTTGTAGTAAGTAATACATTTCCCATATTTATATGGTGTTATGGGTAATACATAACCCTGACTTACTTGATGCAGTAGGTAATACATTCCCCAGACTTATCAATAAGAGTAGGTAATATATTCCCAAGACTTACCTGCTGTTATAGATAATACATGCCCCAGACTTAACTGATGTCATGGGTAAAACACGACTCAGACTTACCTCCTTCAGTTGGTAATACATTTCGCAGACTCACCTGATGTTGTGGGTAATGCATGGCCCTGACTTACCTACTGTACTAGATAATACATTCCCCAGACTTACATGCTGCAGTACATAATTGCAAGCCCAAGCCTTACCTGCTATTGTAGGTAATACATTCCCCAGACTTACCAACTGTTGTAGGTAATACATACCTCAGACATATCTACTACAATATGTAATACATGCTACAGACTTCCCTGTAGCTGTAGGTAATACGTGCCCCAGACGTATTTGCTGCAATAGGTAGTACATGTCCCAGATTTACCTGCCACTATAGGTAATACTTGCCCCAGACATACTTACTGCAATAGGTAATAGATACTCCAGACACACATGCTCCAGATTTACCTACTTCTGTAGGTAATACATGCCCCAGTTTTACCTGCTGCAGAATGCAATGCATGCTCCAGACATATCTGCTGCAGTAGCTAGTACATGCTCCAGACTTACCTGCCAGTGTAGGCAATCATGCCCCAGACTTAAATGGTGCAAAAGGAAATACATGCCTCAGACTTACCTTCTGCTGGGTGTAATACATGCTCCAGACATACCTACTTCTGTAGATAATAAACTTCGCAAACATACTTACTACAGAAGACAATACATGCCCCACACCTACCTCCTGCTATTGGTAATACATGTCACAGATTATCTACTGCTGTAGGTAATACTTGCCCCAGACATACCTGATAATGTGGGTTATACATGTCCAAGACCTATCTGGTGCAGTAGGTAATACATTCCCTACACTTACTTGCTGTAGTAATTAATACATGCCCCAGACTTACCTGCCAATGTAGGTAATACATGCCCCAGACTTAAATGCTGCAGACCTACCTCCTGCTGTTGGTAATACATGCCCCAGACTTACCTGCTTCAGAAGATAATACATTCACAGACTGACCTGCTTCTGTAGTTATACATGACTCAGACTTATTTACTGCAGTAATGCATGCCCCAGACTTACCTACTCCTGTAGGTGCAGGCTTTGTAGCATTTCCTGTTTCGTGATCTTGATTTTGATTGACATTGATATTTATACTCGGCATTGGTGCAGGGGCTGGGGTTGGTGCTGGTGCAATTACAGCAGGTGGTGCATAACCAGGAGTCGGCACAAAACCAGGTGCTGGTGGATAGGCAGGGTTTGGTTGATAAGCAGGGTTTCCTATATACTGTTGAGGAGACTGTGCGTTA
>NC_056729.1:1888384006-1888386506 GCF_019279795.1 Protopterus annectens
GTGCAGATTTAAGTGCTGCTAAGGATTCTCCTAAAATGTTGGAAAAACGTATTAAGAGGGAGGTTATTTGCCAGAGCAAATATTTAATGTAGATGAGATTGGTTTACTTTGGAAGAAAATGCCTGAAAAACCTACATTTCAAAATAGGAAAAAAGTGCAGCAAAAGATAGGCTAACATTATTGTTCGGGGGCAACACTTCTTGTGATTTTAAGTTGAAGCCCTTAATTGTGCAGCGCTCCTTAAATCCGAGGGCACTACAGCATGTCATTAAGGCATGTCTTCCTGTTATCTGGAAGGCAAATGCAGAAACTTGGGTTACAATTGCCATCTTTGAAGATTGGTTCTTGAACCATTTTGTTCCTGCTGTTCAAATGTATTGCCTGGCCAAAGACATTCCTTTCAAAATTTTCCTTCTACTTGACAATGCACCTGGATAGCCAAACAGTTTAGATGACTTACACTCCAAATGTAAAGGTCATATTTCTACCCCCAACACCACATCACTACTTCAGCTAATGGATCATGGAGTAATAGCCTCATTTAAGGCCTATTATTTATGGTGGACGTTCTCACAAGTAGCAGGGCTACCCAAGATAATGTGATGACCTTAAGGGAGTTCTGGAAGATTTATAATATCTATGATGCCATCAAAAATTTTGTCGATTCTTGGGATGAAGTAAAGCAATCAAATATGAAAGGAGTGTGGAACAAACTGTGCCCACAATTTGTGCCTGCTTTACAGGCATCTACAGATATGACATTGTTGAAGCCAGGGAAGCTGTGGTTCATATTAGTAATCAACTGCAATTTGACATACTGACATGGATATCATACAGTCACATGGCAATTTTCTAACCAATGAAGAGCTTATGGAAATGGAGCAGCAGACAATAGCATCTGAGGAAGAAAACAGGGACTTGGAAACTCTAAAATCAAAAAAGCTTTTGACAAAAAAGTTAACTGAATCCTTTCATGTCATTGAAGCAGGAATGGCAAAGTTAGAGGAGTAAAATCCTAATACAGAGAAGTTCACCCAAGTTTACCGTACAGTTACTGAGGACCTCAGCTGCTATAAGGCCATTTATGATGAGAAAAAGAAAAGTTCTGTACAAACCTCGCTTGATGCCTACTTCAGGAAACTGACTTCAGTAGTAAACACCCTCTGTCCAAAAGCAGAATCAAACCCTGACTTGGCACCACCAGGCCCATTCTCTCCAACAAGTCAATCATTTTCTGCATCATCCAATTAATAAAGTTATCATCATGTTAACTCACAAATTAGTGTTAACCTTTACAGTAATTGCTATCCTTTCTTTTTTTCATTTGAACTGTTTAAAGAACTGTTTCTTTATTATTTTTACAGTACATACAGCACTGTATAGTAGTGTGTGAACATAGTTACTGTAGTATTACACTGTACTTACAGTATTATTATTCCTACTGTATACAGTATTATGTTTAAGATTTTTTTATTTAGAAGTGTTTATAAAGTGCTTTCTATGCAAACAAAAGTAAAATAAATGCTAGACTGAGGCAAACATTTGACTAAGTGACATTTAATGAAAACCATATGTATGTGTTTCAACTTACATACAAATTTGACTTAAGGACAGACTAAAAAACAGATCTTGTCCTTAACCCATGGACTGCCTGTATGTAGATCTGTATACATCTATATCATATATAGATATAAGTACATGTGTGAGCGTGCCAGTGGGCAAAACTGGTTTGCATCGTTTTGTTCTAGTCAGACTGCAGTACTGTTGGATTGTTTTACCTTTTGGAAAATAAATTATATTTTCTTTTTTATCTTGGCTCTTGTTGGGATATGTTTTGTCTAATTACCACCCCTTCATTATCACTACCTTTGGAGTGCTGGATTTTTTTCTGGAGTTTTATCATAGACTGTCCCGTGCATCTTTCTTCGGTCGCTGCACCAGCTTGTGTTTGTAGGCTATATATATTTATACATATATTATAGACTAGCTGACCTTGTGAACCATTTTAATCCTAACCAGTTTCCCTTTTTGTGCTCAAATTAATCTATACCATTTGTTTATAGATTGGTCTTACCCATCCCATGGTCAATAATTATATAGTACCCCTAGTGAAAATAACTCGGATCATATTATAGATAATTTGAGGGCTCCCATGCATGGGATAAAGCATTTAAGAGCTGCCTCTGCCCATTAGTAGTACAGGGGTCAGTCCCGGGCTAAACTTTCTGTTTCCCATTCATGCATCCAAGTTGTACTTGTATATGGACAGGGATGAACTTTATTTTATGTTGGTGGGTAGTCTGTTTCTGAGCAGCAGTATCCCCTGTGAGATATACTTGTCTCTCCAAATTGTTCTGTTCATCTTGCAGAAAAGGTTTAGATCAGTAAACTGAGTATTTCTGATGCCATTTGACTTACTGATATGTAGTAAACCCATCAGTATCAGGCCAGTGAATGCCCTGTATGGCAGAAACAGGTCACCTCTTAATCTCTAGGATAC